>NC_083544.1:5487500-5727481 GCF_018135715.1 Danaus plexippus | reverse complement strand
TATTATTCGGATTTACTACGCGGATTTTATTATTTTAAAAAACTACATAATCCCGACGTTTTCGGTTACTTTGCAGCAACCGTGATCACGGGCAGACGAGCCCGTGCCTCGCCAGCATCGCAAGAACCACCTGAAGCACCCACAGTTGAACGACAACCTGCGATACTACCATATGTGAAGGGAGTTACTGACAGAATAGGCAACATCTTGAAGAAGGTTTCCATTAAAACTATTTACAAACCACATAAGAAAGTAAGCCAATTCTTGAGACCAATCAAGAGTAACATTCCTTTACAACAAGCGGGTGTATACAAACTCGACTGTGACTGTGGCTTGTCATACATTGGACAGACGAAGAGGAGCATCGGTACAAGGGTTAAGGAACACATCTCGGACATCAAAAACAGGCGCGCGTCGAAGTCAGCAGTGTGTGAACACACAATGGACAAACCAGGCCACTACATTCGTTTTGATAAACCTCAAATCCTCGCTCGGGAAGACAAGTATATACCGAGATTAATTCGCGAGGCTATTGAAATTAAAAACATCCCATTTCAATAGAGAAGATGGCTGGAATCTATCAAATACCTGGGACCCCGTTCTTAAATATAAAATCCCATGTCCGAAACCTCAGGACCGTCCGCAGGACCTCAAGACACCGTGAGCGCATTCTGCCGGCATCCAGAACGGTACGCCAGAAAATTAAGAAATCGATGGCGGTAGATGATAAATAACAGGACCACTGACAGACATTCACACCTCGTCTGCCCGTGATCACGGTTGCTGCAAAGTAACCGAAACGTCGGGATTATGTAGTTTTTAAATAATAAAATCCGCGTAGTAAATCCGAATAATACTAGTTTCATGTTAATTAATTGTCTAAATCTTAGGGTCATCACATACCTAACATATTCTGAAATATTTTGTTATATACAACGTTCAAACTTATTAATTCTATTTAGTTAAAAAAGGTTACTAATAAGTTAACGTAAAGCTATACTATACATAAATATTTTTAAACGATGTTAGTAACAGTCATAAACTTTAAATTCATTTTCAAAAATATTCCATGTAAATTATAAGAAATGTGAAATGAATACTAAATCCTAGATAACAGTGATAAATTGCATAGAGAAACGTTTCTACAATTTAACCTGCCAGCTCGCAAGAAAGACGCAGTTAGTTGTCTCCAAAACATTACACCCCAAACCGACGAAAAATACTTTATATCATGTCGTTAAATTGCAAGACATGTTTGTATGTATGTATATGTAAACTTATATGTTTATAAATATGTACATAATTAAATGTTTACGTACCATGAACTAACAAAATTTATTAAAAACCCCGAATAGAAGTCGGCCAAAAGTAAGTCATATCGGAAAACTTACTCTGATAATTTATAAATGTCTAAAACTCTTCCATTTCATGTCATAATATATATATAACAGTCCGATACTATGGGAGCTGAAAGGATACTTAGTTGGCGAGAATGAAAGCCATAAATCAAAGTGAGTGGTTCAGTTTGGTTTCATGCCTATCATAACTTATATTCCCATAAGCTTTAATAACTTAATATCCAAAAATCTTTCTTATATATTAATACTTACATGTTTTCTGAGATCTTACGTTTATGTTTGGGTACTTTTGGAAGTTTAATTTTAGTTAAAAATAATATTAGAAAAGATGTATTTATTTAAAATAATTTATATAATGACACTAAGACTTTCGCGAGTTTTATTCATTTAAATGGAACTAATATTTTCGGATATACTACGCGTGCTTTATTTTTTGTTAAAACTATACCTCCCGATGTTTCGTGTACTTTTCAGCAACCGTAATCACGGGCAGACGAGATGTGACACAACCGAAACGTCGGGAGTATGTAGTTTTAACAAAAATAAACCACGCGTAGTATATCCGAAAAATATTAGTTTCATTTAAATAAATTTATATATTTTCCAGTTAACATTAATTATTTTAATTTATTTTATTTTATTTTAGTTATAAATTATATAAGGCTATTTTCATTTGTTTTCCATTTTCTGGCATGTATTGTTTACAGCATGAATGATTCAACTTTCTAGACAGCGTTGTGTATCTATTAAATAAAAATAATAAGATAAAATATGCCCCACGTTGGCTTTTAATTTGGTTTACTAGTTACTAAACATCCACATAACAATAGTCACAATGCGGTTACTTGGAACTTTAATATAATTGCTTCATTCGTAAAGTGGAATCATGAATCTTTATGTGAACATAAATCGGTACATACATAATTCTGTGTAAGGGATCAGGACCATAAAACGGAGAGTGTTGACGTGTAAAAGAGCTTTAAACTTTTTTATTCGAAATGCATCATAAGGATTTTTAGAGCCGAACAGTAAATGCAACAGTTTTAGCGTTACCCATTTTGATATTTATTTAAAAATCTGTGTTCGCGAATAAAGTCTCACTTAAATCGCTTATATCCTAAAAACTTAAACCAAATGGGACATAATATCGGTCTCACTGTATCGGATCTGTCTTTTTACTTTATTCCGATCGGAGACTTTCCGCTGGACTTCCCATCAGGAACTCTGACGTTATTCGGGTGCTTTAATAAAATACGTGCCCTGAATTATAATGATTTGTTTGTCAAAAAGTAATAACAGCCTAAAACTATTGTTGAGTTGTAACTTAAAATAGCGCCCATGAAATCTGTTACTGCATTTAAAGGTTATATTTTTTTGTCCTGAATAAAAAGTCCGCCATTAAATTACATATAAAAATTACATAATTACAAGCAGACAATTGTAAATATGTATCATATAAGACGATGTCAACTTAAATTTTACTTGGGAACGATTTTATTATAAGTTTTAATAATGCACAATAAAAACATTTTCGTAACATTTTTCAAATATATACTTTTTTATTACAGCGAATAAATACAAATGTGTTTAAAAACTATCAATTTTTATCACTTGTACATTTTGCAAATAATCATGATAATGTTTTAGAATGAAATTTTCTCTCCCTAGAAAAAAACATATTTTTAATGAGACTTTTTTTTTAAATATTTAAGTTACTTTAGTCTTTCTAATAAGTTAGAAAAGAAGTTTTTTATATCATTATATTTATAAGACGATACCCGATATCCATATATGCAAAGCCATAGAGTAATGCTAGTGTATATAGAAAAATCAAAATATTTACGGATAAAACTTTCGGTGTAATAAAAAGTCCATAAATTTTTTAAGAGCCATATAAGATTCAAGGATGATGTCGAAGTTTATATAAAGTTCTAGATTTTACCCACGGCTTCGATTGACCCAGATAAGCTTATATGTATCTAACCAAATGTGTCTAAGATTCAATATGGAAATATTACTTGTGATATCCCTTAGGAACAGCTATTTTATATGAAAGATAGCCTTTGGCCTTTCATAAACTCTAGGTGTATTTATGTAAAAATGTTAAAATAATTCCACAGTTAAAATTTTTGACATTTGAATACAATCTTAGAAACAAAAAACGTTAACCTAAAAAAATATTCATAAAGTAACTACGTATATAAAAATATTGATGCAAGTCGAACACAAACAAGTTTAGATGACGATATTGTATTATTGAGATATGTTAAATGTTATTTAATGAAATAATTCAAATTACACTCGCAAGGTACTCTTAATCACCTCGGGAAAAGAATTTATCATAAGCCTCAGCTTGAATAAGCCGCTGTCTTATCTACGAATAATATTAACTAAGCGTAAGATGAAATAAAGAAGATTTAGGAATTTAAATTATGCAATTTCAATAGCAAATTTTTTTTAATTTTCAAAATAAACTTACTTAGAAATTTTTTATTTATTAAAATATAAATTGTATAAATACTTTCAAACGAAAATAACTCAGAAGAAATAAAATTTAAAAAACAAAATAATTTATACTTTTTTAATTCACATTATCAAGCTTTGTAAATATGTAAAAAGATTTAAAATAATTAAATAAAAAAAGCAACAATATATAATCATTACAGTTTTTAACGATATAAATTACGATCAGTTACTATAAGGGGATTATCGTTTACAGTGTCATTGAAATAATCTACATTTAGTTAAGCCAAAGTACATAAAAAAATGAGAGTAAAGCAATACTTTGCTTTGACATTTCTGTTTTTTTATAACTTCCCCTCTCATCCTCCGGTTAGTTATTTCCAACACCAACTTCCTCTATTGGAGTCCACATAAAGTCGGATAGTTCGTACAAACAGTTTATTTACGCTTACGTTCGTTCGACAATCCTGTGTTTAGAGACGATTAAGAATTCGTTCTCTGAAAAGACCTTAGCTTCCTTTGTACCTTTGGTGTGTACAATGAGAGGTTTTTGAATAATTACTTAAATTTGACAATAATTAGGATTGTATCATTACACTTGTGGACGAAATATTGGATATTGTGAATATATATCACTTGGATAAATATAAGTCTAGGCTGCATGTTTCCCTACACAATTTTGCATATCTGTGCAAGGTAAGGAATAGTACTCTATTAAGCCTCTCCAAAAGTTAAGATTATTAAAGAAAATAGAAAATTAAGAAAACATGTTTCAAAATCTGGCAATACAACTGAAAGTCCCCACATGTTGACAATGAAGGGCGGGAACCAGTTTTCACAAGATGGACCGTTTGTTCATTTGATTTAGTAAAAAGTTAACGGTTAGATTAATTTGAATATTTCAACGTCCACACTTTTAGAGATGAGATTTATAGGAACAAAAACTTATACCTTCCTATTCACAATATCAAAACTGTTTCTAATATAAAACTGACGTGCAGGTAAATAGAGTGATAAAACAAACAGAAAGTTAAATAATTTAAGACCAGACAGTAGCAAAGATTATTTATTTAGATACCTTCATAGTTGTAGAAATTGTTATTCTTCTTCAAAAACACATAAATTAAAAAAGTTTTTACCCGAATAAAAACCTATTTCTTGAATTTTAATCCTAGAAAATTTCATTTAATAGAATATCTCGAATATTTTCTTTAAAAAAATTATATAGAACATAGTTTCAGTATGTTTAATGTTCTAATGCAGAAACAATCCGGATGTAACATCACATATAAAACTTGAATACGTCAATAACTATGTACCATGAAAGTTATTCTTTATGAAATTCCTCGCTTGATTGTAAAAATTTCAAAAGCTGAGGCAGTTTTCGCTGAGGACAAGACTACGGTATCCTGTGTGTACGTTTAAAGTATAAAGTTGGGTACAGAATAACGCAGAAGTCAGAGGTATCTCTGTACATTATAATAAATTAAGTTTTTCGAAAGTGTAAGTACAACTTATGTTACTTTTGAGTTAATTTTTGTAATGAATGAGTAAATGTTTCTTATTAAAAAAAAATCTTGTTCATTGAATAAAACATATTCAATGCCAAAATTAATTTAAATTTTCTAATTTAAAATATAAAAGTGGTATTTTGTTGAGAAAATGTAAGTTTGATAATTTTAATGTTTATCTAGCAAAGTCGAAGTGAATTTCAAAAATTCCAACAACCATCGCTTTTTGCTACCAAAGCAAAATAAAGCCTTTATTTTTTTTATATTAAAGTATTTAATTCTATTTCTAACCAACAACCAAGCCTTTGAAACCTTAACACTAGCGGTGATAATATCTAACCTTCGCCTTTTAGATAAAGGGTGTAAAAGTAATCTTGGACCGTTGTCGGACTGGCTAGTCAATTTGCTTTTACGATGATGCTCCACACTTCTTACTATTCTATTCCTCAGTTTATGTATAGTCCTGTTATTTTTTAAATGTGACCGTCACTTATTGAAGGATGTTTCTTCGGATAATACCATTTCACCGATTTTATTAAATATGATTAATACTTTTTTTTTAATATTTGTTAAAGTCCATTTATAATTAAATCTGTGATGTGTTCTATTTTGATTCGAATCATGTGTAAGATTTAAATTGCTAAATAAATTTATTTTGAGATATAAAATTTTCGCGAGTATTCATCGAAACTAATATTTTAATAATTTTAATTACATACTCCGACGTTTTCGATTACTTTGCATCCGTGATCACGGGTAGACGAAATAATTAAAAACGCGTAGTAAATCCGAAAACATTAGTTTTATCAAAATGTATTTTTCATGACTTCGACTCTAAATACGTTATATCATGCCCAAACATAAATTTGATTCTGTAAAAAGGTAAGCTAAAGTTTATGAATGTATGTAATTGTGAATAGACCTCTCGTCTTACACATCATAAGGTTTCAATTTCTATGAAACTTAGTTTAAAAATATAATTAAAAAATAACATATCTAGAAAAACTTATTACAGTCTGTACTTGTTTGATAAAAAGCAAGTTACAATCAGCATAAGTTGTTATTTGCTAGGTGTTAAAGTTTACCGCTGCTTTAATTCATTCTGATAAAACTGATTTTCAAGGTAAAAGCAAAACTTAATTAAAACATTTATCCACTAAATAGTGTGAAACTTTGGAATTGAACCTCATTTATATGATAAGAGTAAAAGCATTTTCATTCCGAGTATTAAGCAAATGTTAAGTCAAATTACATGGAAGTATCGGTTTGCTAAAATATTTTAATACAGGCCACTCTAGATAAGAAAAGTTATCCATAATAGCTATGAAACTTGATAAAAGCTAGGCAATAAAAAGTTAAAAGTGAGACTGAAATAATTTAATCAATTCTCAGACTTTTATGTGTTCAATATTATATATATATGTGTTGGTTATATATTAATTACCTCACAAACTCCATGGAAAAGTCTGATGCGCATCACTGGGGGTTCATCCCAACAAGATGCTGCTGCGTCGCTAAAAAATTGTGCTTGAGCAGACCACGCGTCGCATGCGCGAAGTACACGCCTGAGTGCTCCAACCATCATTCTGACAGCAGCCTTTGCAAAGGAGCTATCTAAATAATAGTAAAAAAAATTATAACAAGGACTTCGTAATAGGATGAACAAGATATTTGTACAAATATGTAAACAATTATCTTACCTATTCTCATAGACTGCGGATGTAATGCTAGTAACCCAACTGGGAGACTATTAAATACTTTTTTAATATCACTTTCGTCTACTAAATGGCTCCTCGTGGTCCATCGCAAATCGATTATTTCGTTTCTCGATTGCACCTCTTATATTACTCGTAGGAGTTTGCACCGTGGGATTCATAATGAAATCACTAATATCACTTGAAATAATATTCTATCTCTTAGTTCTTGACTATCAATACTACTTACAGTATTCTTTCTAATACTTCATTTTATTATAAACTTTGTTTATATTTATACTATTTATATTTGTTAAAAGATTCACTATTCAATTCATTAGAACTAGTCTGTTTACCCTTATTTATATCGAGCAAGGACAAATTTTCCCTCTCAATTGAGTTCTTTTCAATTTTAGAAGTTTCAACGCCTTTTTTCTTTATATATAAGTCCTTACACTTTCACTATATTGCGACTACCATTATACGAATGACTAAAATTTGTATATAATAATTTACTATTCATGTGCGTTTCAATTTTATTTGTATTTCTACTAACACGACGATAAATTGAATTCTTTGAAATATTTCTTACATGTCTACTTCCCATAATACTACTTTTATTTGAAAATCTATTATTTTTCTCGTAATTTTAGGACTATTGCTTCTAATGAATTATTGTCTGCGTGATCTCGTTTGATACGCTCAAAATCATCAAATGTAAATGCTTCGTCTTTGTCTTTCAAGCTCTCCTTGAAATTTTCCTCTGCATATTTAGTACGATTTCCGATATTATGGAAAACATCAATTTCATTAGAAGCGTCGATCCATAACCAGAAAAAATGGCCATCAAGCATTTAAGCGTTTGGCTTCGTCCATAATAAGCTTCGCATAATTAATATCGCAAATTAGAACAACCCACCCCGTGTCAGTCTCGAGACTTCGGCAAGTCGCCTTAAACAATATAGATTTATTTTAAAGTACAATATCAAATATTATATTAAATTTGCTTTACAAAATACGTTTTATAAATACATTATTATTAAAATAGTACAAATAAAAAAACAACATTTTGTCTAGAATTGAAATATAATCACTTAACGACCATTATTATGAACTTCATTGAATGTGATAATTTTATTCCAATATATTATCATTGGGATAACTTTTTCGGTTAATGGATAGTATAAGAACGTAAAGAAAATCAAGAGGCTTACCTAAAGATGGCACGGCGTGTATAATTCGAAGGAAGCGAGAGCCATTTAGGATTAAGCGGTTGAGTTGTAAGGATTGAAGAGAGATCCTTCCTTAGCGATAGCGTTAAATATATGTTTTCTTCAGCAAGCAAAGTAAAGGTATGCCAATGGGTGTGCAGTAGAGTGGCTCTGTTGGAAAAATTATGAGTTACTTATATTTCTTAAACAATATTACATGTGGAAAAAAAGTTTCTTTATAATTCCGTTTTAAGTATAAACAATAATATTACTATCAACCTGAGTGCATGTAATGTTTCTCTTGCTGTTATCTCCAGTCGAACCTCCAAAGGCAGCAGTTCCTGTGAAGCAACCAAAAAAAAAATCTGAGACATAATAAAACATCTAGATAACTGCTGCTAGTGATAATGGGTGTTTAAAAATAGTCATTTTGCTCAAAGACCAACAAACTTAAGGAATAGAAAGAAAAAGGTTGGAGAAAATTCTATAAATTCAAAGAAGAATTCAACAAAGTATTTCTCTTGGTACTTTAGATGGACCCAGACAACTTTATTCACTTCATGCGTTAGCATCTTATTCTGTATTTGAAGAAAGATTCCTTTTGTAGTAACAGTTACCGGCCTTGAATTCTTTACACAGTAAATGCATAATAAAATGTAAAAAATTTCACCAACACTACAAAACTAGCACTTTTTTTATAATTCCAATGCATATATTTTTATCATTGCTAATTTTATGCAATTTGCTAGGAATTGATTTAACACGAGCTAACTTATGCATGAAGCCGTATCTTTAAAAAATATTTTAAAGTAAAATTGATGATTGGTCTGACACAATGAAGCTTATTAGTTGCAATATTGTAAAATTGCATTATTGCTTTATAGCATTCCTACACCTCACATGTCATTTTAATTCAAAGGTAGCAATTGTAAACAGAGAAAAGTCAAAACTTCAGTTATATATAACTACCGTAATAAACTCATAAGTCAGCTTGTTGTTTATTTACTCACATTAGCGATGGTATAGGCGAACCGCAAGTGAGATGGTGATGCGCGGATAACTGGAACACCTGCGCGGGAGGCTGTTGAAACCAGCGCAGCAGCAGCAGAGCCTCCACCACAAACAAGAAGCGCTGCAACCCTCCGCCCCTCCAGTGCTGCACACGTCTCTTCCAATACCCGCGCACTGAACCTGGTTAAAATTAAAAGAAACTGTTTGCGTATATGAGTTAGATATAATTTACAAATATGTGAAAGATGAAAACTTTATTAACGTAAAACAATATCAGGAAAGTTGCGTTGAGGTTAGCCATAAAAAGTTTAAAAGTACACCTCAATATATCCTCTTGATATCATGAAAATTCAATAAAAAACGCAAATAAAATGGGGTTATTTGAAGATCTCGAAGTACTCATGAGTGTAATACAATAGTGGATTGTACCGATATAACCGCAATTGTATCAGAGGATCATTAACAAGGATTACGATACTTCGCATTGACCTTTTCATGGATTGCAATGATACAGCGAGATTAATTTTCCCCTGTATAAGAGCATTAAAATATTTTTAAAAGCTGTACTGTACTATTTCAATCCACTGTCAGTGTTTAATTTACATTGTGGTTAGATACACTATTAATTTTTAAGGAAAATAGCATTTGGAACCATTAATACTTCATTTTTTATGTTAAAATATACATGCAACTAAATTATTGTAAGCATTAAAAGAACGCAGGTAACTATTTCCTTCGCTTAAAAATTAAAAGAAAGCTACAGATTATTAAATATGAGAAGCTTATATTTTCAAGTAGAATGCTATATGTGATTACCCTGAAACACTCCTTCGTTAAAAATATTTATTATTATTAATACAAACACCCTGGACACAGTTCATATAGAAATAATATCTTCGTATATATTACAAGTGTTCGTATATTAGGTGCTACAAAACCGCACTACAAAGATAGCTTAGAGTCATTTGTTATCGTGTCTCAAATCGTTCGAGTTTAACATCTTAAAAGCAATCGCAATATAAAAGAATGACGAGGGAATATCCCAAGGTTTGGTCTTCGTTTCAAAGAGTTGCTAAAAATGGAAAGACTTTGTCATTTGAAATAAAAGATGTTCCGGAAGAGCTATGGATCGAAGCAGTTGAATTTATGTTGGGAAATTATATAAGAGAAGATGTTTGGTGGATTACAGCTGGTAATAAACTTTTTCATAATTAAATATTTATCTGATATATTTATATATAAAAGTGTAAATGCATTGTGTTGAACTTCACAAATTCAAATAAAATAATCTTATATTTGTAGTATTAACGGCGAATTTTTAAATAAATATTTAACATAACCGAACAAAGCACTGTTCAGGACGTAAAGACTTTTTGCAATTAAGTAAATCTCATCTAATGTTGTCGAGTGTTTCACGCAAGAGAATGTACAATTTTATTTTCGCTAAGAACCCTCGTCGCAGATTATTTTCCTACAAGTAAAAATACTTTGTCAGGTTGTTCAAATATCATAAATGCGAATAATATTCATCGTGACACATTAAACTGCTATTTTTCATACCTTGTTAACTTGTTATTTTATTTTCCAGAATCTATCATACTCTTTCTGTTTATCTCTTTTGGTTTTTTGATAGTAATTTTATGACACGTTACTTTTAAAATCATCCGCTTTATAGACATACAAATGTAAAATTAAATAACAAATAGCAATACCTAATAAAAACGATAACTTCTTACAAACAAGAATATCTTTTGTTCTTTTAATCGAAAGACAAAGTTTCTTAAAATATTTCTGTAATTATTTAGATACTAGTTATGTCTTGCGCGTTTGCCTCGGATGTACAAAGTATTCTTTTATGCTTTAAAACAATGATAGAGATCTTCTAAAATCTTAAAATATATCGTTTCCTCTTAAATCTAGGTAATATTAAATGAACACATATTATATCTAATCCGACACACTGACATTAAGCTCAAACATGCCAATCCGAACCAATAGTTACCCAAAGAGATTATAGGATTAAAGAGAATTCAGTGTCTGCTGTATACAAACAACCCTACTTAAATATCGGTTACGGTCAGTTACGTTTGACTTAATAACGTTCTAATATAAATTACAGGCTTTGTGAAATCTAATCTTTGCCAATGAATTATTTAACATGAGAATTTAATTAAGACCGTATTAACATTTCACATACCTTTGCTTTTCAAATGCTATTACAATTTTTACGGGTGAATTAATTTTTTTTTTTTAATAAAAGTAACCTTCCTATTAAAATATGACAGTGTATTTATTTTTTTGTTAATCATACTTAATAACCTGAAATGGAATTGGAAATTCAATATAGGAAAATGATTCACTGCGAGTGACTCTATTATATGAAATTAATAGGGCGTGAGGATAATTAATTAATGTCTTTTAAACTGACAGGTACAGCCGGGGACCCACAGGCTATAGAAGAGTATCGTGTGCTATTGACGTCTATTATAAAGTTGAAGATGAGTTTGGGATGCTTTCTTGTCGAGGAATCTGGTGATCGAGTCCTCGTTGGCATGAATATGTGTATGCCACAGGAAAAAGAACGTTTTGTGGAACACAATCCGGTAATATGAAATGTTATGAAAATGCCAAAGATTCTATGTATGTATGTTTCTTTGTTATTTACAATTTAATTTCTTGCATCAACAATTTAACTACTTATCTCATGGGTTAATTATATTTAATGTTAGAAAATCAGGTAAAAATTGGGATGCCATACATATATTTATAACAAGTTGCAAACAAACTTGTATGCATGCCCATATACATATGTCATCTAAACCCCGTTTCCGATGATTTTGTAATACATAATTAAATCAACAAACTTATACATATTAAAATATATATATTATATTATAAAGGACACATTATAGCATCCCTTTTAAACCCATGCGAAATATTATACGTTTCCTTATAAATTATAGTAATTCCAAAAACAAGATAACTTGATGGAAGATAAAAAATGTAAAAAAGATGAAAGTAGGTACGTATCTTTGTTTGTTTTTAGACGAAATACAAAAGGTAGCAGACAAAATAAAAATGGCGGAGATTTCAAATTTCGTTTAATAGAAATTATGATATGTTACAGCAAAAAGTGCAGTAAAAATGCAACTCTTGAATAATAAATTCCTTACATGGAAATTAAAATTTATACTTTCCATTCACCAATAATTTAACATATTGCACTTATATTCCATTGCTATAATTATAGAACATAAAAGCTCGAAAACAATACATTTCTGATTGAATCCTGCGTCCACTATATTTTACAGATCGCTTTTATTGGGAATTAAATAGAGCGAAAAACAACAGATAATTATATAGCCCTAAATTTAGAAAAAATATGTTTATTACAATGAAAAGGTTCAACTAAATACGTCAACGTACATAAATATTGAACGAAAATTACGAAAATCTTTCCTCGCGGATATATCCGTTGGCCTTCACCGGTGCCCTATCTATTCATTGCACGGAAATACCATAAATTCAAAACCTGCTTCACGGTAATAATTGTGAGAATAAAAAACTTTTATACTCTGATATGATGTATAGTATAGAAAATTTATATATATTTGTCCCAACTGAACAATTGTTAGTTTCCTTTTCTATAACGAACTAAACTAAAATTTAATAATTGTAAAGTGGAAAAATTCTTCATAGTTTTTATTTATTGATATAAACTATGTATATATTAATTGTAAAGATGTATGTTGAGATTTGATTTCGTAATTTGAAACAATGAATCTTTCCTTAGAAATTTAAACAATTACTGAAAAACCTGTTTAAAGCGATATAAGAAACTGCGAACAATACGACTTCATTACATAGATTCAACTGAGCAGATATTAAAGGAGTAGTACAAAATACGCATTGTAAATATTTATGTAAACAAAGGTAGATAACAATTCGTTTTCCATCTCATAAAGAACGTAATGATTCTTTATGAGAAACTAATGATTATTTATGAGATAGGAAACTAAATTTAGCATAAATATTTAGATATATTTTATGTCTTACGAACCCCATTAAGGAAAAACATTACAAAAAAAGTATTCTAAAATCATTAAAAATATATTTTTTATGTGACTTATAGTTTAAAGTATGTTTTCACAACAGTTATTCATTTACAAAAAGAAATTAGATCAGTGATTTTTTTTATAACAATATATACTATGTTGTCAATAATCCTATTCCGTTGATATCGGATATCGTTAAACATGACTCGGGGATAATTTTTCTAAAGATCTGAAAAGAACTCAAATCATATCAAATGGTGTCTAAAGAATAAAATAAATATTTATATGAACGAGCCTTTTTGAATATACAGCTCATTTTTATTGCAAATTTTATTATTTCACATTTAACTCATGAAATTAAATGTTTGTAGAATGAAACAAAAAACTTACAGCTTTAAAAATCATGTAATATAAAATAAACTTTTAAGCCAAAAACGAAAGCCGGTCTGCTATCACTGCGTATGTTCAGCGAGGCTGTGAAAGTGCCGGCGATTTACGACAAATACAACGTCGATGTATACCTCATGGGAGCTGGCCTCTCTGTGACTCCTGAATACAGAGGACTGGGATTGGCAGTGGAGTTGCTTAAATCTAGGTAAAGAAAATTGTTTTCGTTTACAAAATATCTACCTAAGTATTCCGTATTTGTTTTATATAAACATTATTATTTAGAAGAACATATTTTCTATGTAGGATAATAAAAGGTGTTCGAACATTAATAAAACTCTTTTATAAATATGTTAACCTCAATTTTTTTCATTACAAAAATTTATAAACAGCTTAAAAATATTATTAAAATATAATAAAAAGTATGTATCCCTAAAAATTTTTATCCGACTAGGATTATTTTTTTTTCAATAAATGGTTAAAACGCTTTTGCGTTCTTTATTTTAAAAAAAGGAATACTCTATGTTTAATGGATTTAAAAACATCTATTCATTATCCGTAGAAATAAGTAGAGAGATATAAAGAGAAATTTACGTATACAGTATCAGTATTATTCCATAAAGAACATTTTTTAACTTAATTCCAGAAATAGTTTTAAAACAAGTGACATGAATACAAACATGAGAACTTGATAAGGTATTTTATTTTAAGGATGCTCCTTACAAAAGAAGGAGGTTTAAGTGTCACTGGAGGGATATTCACGAGTGCACCGGCGCAGCGCTCGGCGGAAAAAGCTGGCATGGTTTGTGTCTACCAGATTCCATACAAACAATTCGGTGAGCAATGTAATATCGACTTTAACACGACTACGGAAGATTTAAAAATATTTGCCATCAACGTATAAAATAACAATGGTGCCATGGAAATACGCAAGAAATGTCTTTTAAATTTTTTGCCTTATTGAAATTATACGCCTTTTACTACTTAATATAGAAAGATAGTCGAAGTACTTAAAACTTAATGGTTCTATTAAGAGAGACCAAATTCTTTATACATTATGTACCATGAATAATAAACAACGCTTGTGATTTCGCTCACGTCTCATATTCCAATATTTGATAATACACTTTATTACATATTATTCTGACTTTTATTGCCCTTTAAAGTTATAAAACTATTAAATAACTGTTATATTATTGGAACTATACTTTAACCGATATAAATATAATCCTTTTAAAAATATCTAATATAACTACAATATTTTACAGAAATCTGTATGTAAATCTACATCAAATATATTCTTATCAGTGAATTAGTAATAAAGCTGAACGTTACGTTATCGTAGGTGCCACATAAAGTATTACAGAGGCCTCTTTAGATTCTCGTATGCCCCATACCACGTCCCTCATAATTCAGTACAAAACTCTAGGGGGCAAACGGAATGTACTTTATTTAGTGTTATTTGTTGAACATATTTTCTCACTTATATATTTTACTATATCATTAAATATATACAAGAATAAAATCTAAACACGCCAAAGTCACTAACAGATGGATGTTGTAATATAAAAATTCGATGCGCTCAACGTTCGAAAGTTACAGTTTTACGAGTGATAGGGGACCGTCCAAAGAAATGATATATCACTGTCGTTTAAAATGTAAGCGATGTTTACTCCCGAGATTTCAGATAAATGTTATAATACATTTCAGCTCTAATCGTTACTCATTTCATATCGAAACAAGTTGTATCTTAAAATATTGAAGATGGTTTCAGTAAGCCAATATTTATCATTATTTTTTGACGTCATTTATGTCGCACTACTGTCCAGTAATAATAATTAAATTTTGTAATAAACTCATTGTCATTATGATAAGTCATTATTTTATCTCATTCAATGATTATATTGCAAAAATTGTTTTAATTGTATTTAATTCCTAAATTTATTTCATTAAATTACATTCGGAAAAATAATAATCATTTGCTGCGAACGAGAATTAACGTAACTCATTTACACATTTTTAACTCGTATTTTACTCTAGGTACGAGAGTAATTTAAAAAGCAAAAATGTAATCTGAATATCGCAAGATAAACCCGAACAAATAGTATCGTTGTAAGGTTTCAATGGCATTAAAATTCATGCTTCTCCCTGCGCAGTAATAAAAGTAGAAAAATAAATATGTTATTTTTAAAAATAGATTCATACAGATATAATAAAAATTATGAAATTTAATTATTTTATTTTATGAAATTACTTTTACCTTTGTTTCCTTTTTTTTTTAATATTGAATGTTTTTTAACGAGACAAAAATATTTCTTATTCGAAGCCATATTTAAGTCCATAGCGAATATCATTAAAATTTTATTCGTCACAAGGTAAACCAAAATTACTTTCGCGTTAAGCGTTAAAAAAGTCTTATTCTAGAGAGACTTTTGAGACTTTTGAAAAACGTCTTGAAGCATATTTATTTATCATAATGGCTTTACTGTTAGCTTAATCTGTTTGATAAAAATGAAATATGTACATATATTAAAATTGAAAACAAACATTTCTTCCATCTATATATCAACTTCAAGGATTTCATAGCTTATCCCAGCTAATCTAATGATGATATCGCTGGAGTGGATTTTCTTTAAAAAAATTATTGCATTTAATGTGTGTAATACGGTTTTTATAACACAATAATTGTGCCAAATAATAATATATATGAAATTAAATCAGTGATGTTGTGTTATCTTTAAAAGTATTAAGTAAAATATTATTTTTAGTATTGTTTTTAAGTACACTATGTACTTTATACTTTTCACAATATATACTTAGACACTATATATTTAAAATAAATAATTTTAAATTCAAATGGATTTTTCAACATCCCTTAAACATCATAAATATAACTCTTGCTAGGATGTATTTATTTATGACAAATAGGAACAAAACATTAAGCTTTCAGTAAACGCCACACCGCATGCTCCAAAATATGGCTTCATGAGATTACACATGGCTTCCCAATATTATTTATACAACGCCAAGTTTGAAATTTGTTAACTTTATTATATTTGAAATATTATGCTTTGGTTACAGTTAGTGTGTCCTCAACATTTTATTTTTTTTAAATACAATTTATTATATAAGCAAGCGTTTAGATTTAATGCTATCGAGTTTTTCATCCTATAATGTGGCTCGTTTAATAGTCTACATAAAAGAATCTAAAAGTTTTAAACATCTTTTTAGCATTTGATTCTGGTTTTTTATCCTGTTTGAATACCTTGATAGGCAGTTAAGACTACAACTAAGTAACTTAAGCCTACAAAGCAAATTCTTTAGCTAAAGCTGATAACTTCACTCTTGTTTATTAAAATACTCTCAAAGACAAGACAGGACTTTGTCTACTGACTTTGTTTGAAACGCCACTTACTAAGTGAGAGAGAGAGAGAGAGAGAGAATTTATTATATTCATTTATATGCTATTAATTTACTTTACACATAACTCCTTAATTCAACAAATTACAAGGCAACTACCGTACCGCTTTGATGCAATGTCATTCCAAAGCGAAAAAAATAATATTGCAAAAATATAATGTTTTAGATAAAATTTTGGCAGTGTAGTTACACATTTCGCAAAGTTCAATTTCAATTTTAAATGTATGGTAAAAGCAGGATTATTACTATTGCCTTCGATATCAAAGTGAAGACTCTTTTTTATGCAAAATTTAGAGTCACTGCATCTTTATTTATGTGAGAGCTAATTTGAATATTATGTAGCCTTCACGGATTAATTTTGAGGGTACATAGTTTTCTTGAACCCATATTAAATTTTTTAGATGTTAATCACACGTAGAAGTTATGTTACAAAAAACCTTTTTCACGTCTTTGGCCTTATATTAAATTTTTTAATGTAAGCAAAGTGTTTTGTTTATTGAAACTCCTAAATAATATTTTGGAACACAATAGTAATAATATGAAATATTTTAAATCAAATAAATGTCATCCACATATCCTCTGTGACAAGAAAGTGTACCTTAAAGGACAAGAATGCTAAAGACGTGTTATTAAAAACTAAAACATTCAGAATATACCTTTCATCTTCTGGCAGCTCGATGTACAGCGGTAACAGCGTGATATTGCGTAAATAGAGGGGATAATCCCCGGCGAGATAGGTTTGGGATAGATCGCTGAGAGTACGATTGAAGGTGCGCACAAAGTCGGAGGCTGAAGACGGTGCGGCGATCGCCAGATAGAACGAGGTCCGTGCGTCCTGTAGTACACGCAACTCTCGCGCTGTTGCCGCCAGCGCCACAGCCAGCGCGAGCAGCAGCGTGCGCGCGCGCATCGCCGCCCCCCACCTCACCGCCTACCCCGCCCCCCATATCCTGCCATGCCCAGCCTAACACCATCCACGCTTAGCACCCCAACCCGTTTATACGATCTGTCAGGCACATTTCTCTCCAAATTCAAATACTATGAGGTTGGTACGTTATTTGTGGTTTATGACATTTGTGGTCCGATTAATGTTGGACAGTCAATCGGTGGACGGTGTTAGAAACATTCGTTGAATTTTGATGTGACTGTGATATCTGAAACAGAAATATTAATTTGATTTGACTTTAACGCAAAGAGATAAAATAATAATGATAATTTTACATTTAACAGATTTGTCTGTTTTAAAATATTACGCCAACATATTTGTTTTATTTCATACACATATGTATTTGAAGATTTAATGAAATATCATACTCTAGTTGTTTTTATGATTTCCGACCAGGGTTATGGCATCGGAGAATAATAAAACTACTAGGGTCTCTTTTTCCTGAACTCGTAGCTGGGAATCCTAATAATATGATTACTATTATTATTCGGACTGTACGTATATTTACTTTAAAAAATAGCAAAAATATTTAAGGATATATATTCTTAAACATTCACTGTTGTTTTAAAGATTTAAGTAAACTAAAATGTTTTTAGGTATTTTCTAAAAAGTGTAGTATAAAAATAGCTAATCTTTGTCATGAATAATTATGTTCACACTCTACTACTGAAAAAAAAAACATGAATTTTAATATATTTATATTAATTATATCTAGACCCTATTCATTATAATACAGTTGAACTTTCCGGAAAATAATATCGCGATATTAATATCGGGTAGTTAGAACAATTTGAACCCACCATTATTAAACAAAATTTGACATTGTTTGCAAACACGTATCTGTACCATTTTACCTAAACTCCGCTAATTTCCGACTTAACTCACAATATTAGATTTCAGAGATTATCACTGTTGAAATCGTTAGAATAATCTCGTGTTATGAAAATGTAAAGTTAACTAATCTTACTAAAACAATAAATATTTGAATGTGATGTTATTTAAGACAAGAACTGCTAAAAACATTTTGATGAATCTTTACTGTAAAGTAGCTTAGAAATCAGAACAGAAAATATCATTTATCTGGAAATTCCGAGTAGATATCGGAAGCTCGAGCCTAACAGCTGTGCATTGTGGATGAAATCACACGATACAGATTATAAATGTCGCTGTTTACTTTTAACGATATCTATTGTCTTTAATACATTTTTTTATCATTTCTACTGAGCATGATTTCGAAGATAAAGCAAAAACTAGTTTGATTATAGTTGGACTTCGACAAGAGCTGATCAAATAATGAAAAGAAAATATTGTGATTCAGAAATCGTGTACTTAAAATAATTTATAAACGACTATGTCGAATCAGATGTGGACAAAAATTTTTAAAAAGTAGACCTCCGTCATATACTTCCGCAATTTTGGACTATTAGTCTAAATTATGCAGATGAAAAAAAAAATTTTTTTTATTCCCGTAATCTTCTGTAAGAAATTAAAAATAATGAAGCTCGCAAAGAATAAAATGTTTTAGGAAAAAAGGAAAAGTTTCCGTAGCTTTGCTGCAATTAAAATACCATAGAGATCGGATTTAAGTGTCACTCGTGGCTCAAATAATATGCAAGGTTTTTAACACAAACTTAAAAAAAAATGTTTTTATCTTCACAATTTTCGACAACTTTTTTAAGTAGAGGTTAAATATTTTTATAAACATACAAATCAAGACATTCTTATAAAATCTTAATGTATAGACGCTTACGTTTGAATTTTATTTCATCTAAATTGTAATACTTTTGAAAGGGAACGTCTTAACTTTATATTGCTCCATATAAATTGCTGCTCAGCTTATCTTTTAATAAAAGGCTCCAATGGGAGTACATAGCGACGTTTAATAGTTTAATTGATTGCATGCTTAAAAGGAAAATCTGATTACAGTGGAAATTGCTGCATTGCAAATTCCTTTATATGCTTTAATTAGTTAATTAAATGAATTATTCGTAAAAAGCCTCTTTGAGAATTTATTCATATCAATGTTTTAAATCCGAAAATAGTTACGTATGTAACATATTTTACCTACTCATGCAAAACGTATTCTTCTAAAATATTTAATGTACTTTTGGTATAAAAAAAATTTCCTCTAGAAGCTCGAAGGGATGAATTCCGGAAAAAAGGAGTAAGATTTTGCGTTCCCTATAAAAAATGCGTTTTTGAAAATTATTTTCTGTGGGCTCATGGATATAAAAACACGGATAGTTTTTCATCTTTTGTTCGATAAATGTCGAAAATACAACATGATACATACGAGATCAAAAATTTTCAGAAAAAAATGCTATGTAATTAATTGTTTGTTGTAAAGTTAGACTTTGTGACAAGAAAAAAAATACGAGTTATTTAAAAAAAAAAAACAACAGGAAAAATATAGAAATCTGAAGTATAAGTAGAGAGTGATGCCACATGTCATTTTGTTTGATTACGACGTGTCTCTCATATCATATTCCTCACATATAGATATTACAACACATACAACATTTGATCCAATCAGTTTTTTTAATCAGCGTTTTTTGAAAGATAATCATTCTCCTAGCATTCAACGCAAACATATAATATTGTTATATCAATCGAATCTCATTAGTCTTGGGTACAGTATGTGGATGAACTTACATATGGAGGATGAGCAATCTTACGTTTTTGGATCAGAATCAAATTCAGTATATGAGTTTACAAAAAAAATATTGAAATGGTTACTGAATCAATTAAATCAGATGTAGTGAAGAAATGTTCTGGTAATAATATACATATTTGCTCAGCACCAAGTCAGCAGTATGATTTGGTGGCCATGTTATAATGACTTTATGAAAGATTTAAAGAATTGGAATCGGACATCAAAACAGTTTCAACCTTTTTTGGTTTTCTTGGTAAAAATATCTCTTTAAACCATGTCATAAATAAACACTCTCCTCGACATCGACAAAATTTTTAGGTTGGTTCCACTTGCCACCTTTACTTTGGCTCCGGGATATGTCTTTGTTTTTTTTTGAGAAACAATTTAAGCTAATGCTGTCCTGCTTCGTCCTGCACCCGTGAAAATTTTAAGGGATACCAAGCTTTTCTTCAAACTGATAAGCCAGTAGCCAGCCATCGAATTATTGTCCAAGTAAATCCAAATCACTTCAAATAGATGTTTCGTATACTTGACTCATCGTAGTTCTTATAATGCTTCCGTACATATTTACTATTTATTTAAAAATATAAAAACATAGTTTAAATTAAACACTAAAACACATATCATACAAACTATGGCATTTCTTCTCATCTTAGGATACAAATACCATGTGGATCAAATATTAAACTCAATATAAATATGGGTATAAAATTATTATTTCACTGTGTTAAAAACAAACGCTTTAAAATAATAAAACAGCTAATTTATAACCACTGAACTTACGGTATTCACTTAACTAAAATTCACTCGAAATTTTTACCGTACAAATTACACAAAAAATATATATTTTTCTAAAACGTTTGCTCTACTTATGCGTGATTTAACCATATACCAACTGATATCACTGGCAGCATTGATTTGTACTTATGCTCAGTATAAAATTTAGTACTGGTTCACTTACATGACAAAATAACCAGTATGGCATTACTTTTCTTATGGTAACCATCCCATTTTATCCTAAGTAATCAGAAAAGTAAAAAAAAATATATATTGATAAAAATGAGAAGGGTAATATATTTTATAAATACCAGTTTTTATAAATCCATCTACTTAGCTCCTACTTGTTTATCTAAAATAAAAGAATAAAGATAAGTAACCCGAGGCTCTCGCAAATGAGATCTTGCATGCGAAGTAATGTTTATAATGTAGTAATTTCCTTTTCCTTTGTTCTCTTATTATACCTAAATGATAGTTACATTTAATGAGGTATTTAAGTAGTATTTTTTTAAAAATCTAATACATATAAACGTAAAATTAAAATAAAAATCTTATATTAACAAAGAAACCATTAAAATTTATCTTTAAAAAAATATTTTGTTTGTTATCACATACATATTATTTTAAGCAACATAATTAAAAAGATAAATTAAAATTATATTGGCGGGATGGTAATTTAAAACCAATTAGTTTCATATAAATACCTTTACATGATCCTATAAGGTGGTTAACAACAAGGACTACAATATAATAAAGCTCTACATAACTCGCCATTTATTAGATATAAATAAAAATTAGAAGTAATATTTAGTGTTGCCATAAACATTATTACTAATAATTTCTTTTTCCTTCACTCTTACTTAACATTTATTACTATTTGTTACTCTAATACATTAATAGAACCATAAAAATATATTAGGTTTATTTGAAATAGTCTATATTGTCTGCAATAAGAGTTTTTGAAAATTTTGCACCTGTTATAAATAGAAGTACGCACTGTTTTTGGAGGAAATCCTTGCAACGTTATGAAGTATTTTAGGGAATCTAAATTATCGTGGCGTTTAGGGTACATATTATTCATTAAAACTAATCTTAAATTTTAATAGAATGGAATAAAACTCGCATAAGACAACGACCAGTCTCAGATCTGATTAAGACAGCAATGTTCGTTTCTCACAATGGTTGGGTGGATCGAGATCCATGAGCCAGTACCGTGTCTAGTTAAAAGCAACATTCCTGATTATTGGAAAATGCGTTCCTTCTTAACTACCTTGTCGAAAATTGTAGTTTGATACACTTGTGCCTATTCACCCTGTCAGTGCCCAGATTGTACTCTGTTGACTTATTTAGTGCTTTTTAAGAGCTTTCAACCTAAAAAAGAGCTGTTACATTTCTTATAATATTGCTCTAAATATTAATAGATATTTCAGTTTTTTTATGTGACCTTTCCCTACGTACACCAAAAGTAGTTGTTTTGATATTGTCAGTGTCTTTTCTTAAAAAATTAGAAATACCAAGTTATCTTTTAAAAGACGTGACTTGATTCTAGGTGATATCTTTAGAAAAAGTGCTTTATTGAATATATAGTACCAAACAAGAAGGAAATAAGCCGAAAAGAAGACATTCTAAAGAGATAAATTTCGTACCAATTTACAAGATAAATAGTAGGAACTGAGATTTATTTAGGTCAGCTGAGTTTGAGAACATCATATTGAACTTTGTTGCATAATCTGTACAATGGGATGACTTGGAATAGAGATAATGGAGTTTTAAGTAAATTTATTTCAATATTCAGTATATTTAAGTAAAGTCAACCGTTTTGTTCGGCCGTTCTGATGAAAGTTTATATAGTTATTAACTAAGTAAAGATATTGTTTCAGTGTTTGCAGAAATATAGTTTATTGTTTTATGATAATAATTTATTTAGAATCTAATTTATATTTAAACAAAATTTTATGTGGATTTTAAAGTTATTTAAGAAAATTAATACTTATAGATGTATATATTAAATACATATTCTTTGTCTTTCTATATTTAGTTTTTATGAAAGCATAATGTTGGTGCTAATATGTACGTAACATTCAAATCGATAGACAACTCATTAATTAAAATCGTTTTAGCAGCGGCTGCAATAAAGACCAGCATCTATATAAGTATATATGTGCAAAAATAAATGGGGTTTAAAAATACTAGATATAATTGTAAACCAATTTTCTCCTTTAAATAGATAAATTGTAAAAGATAAAAAGAAGTGCTTCTGAGCAAACCTTTACGTAGTGGAACGCCAACTTAATCCAATTTTCAATATCCCACAACGCAGGTGTTAAAACGACTGAACATTTTAAACCAAACAAAAATTGGCTTGTGACCACAACAATGCGTAACGTTGGTTAAAAATTTACACGTTGTAAACTGACTCAAGCCATTAAAATACACATTTATAGATATCCTCCCAATATACAGAGATACATATATTTTCGCTACATAAAATCAAAACCGTCCCAACCAATATTATTCAAATAAAAGTATCATACTTTTAAGGTGTTTGAGGTATTAAATAAGCGTACAATAAAGTCATAAAATAGTCATAGGCCAAATTCAAAGTCCAAGTCAATTATGTCGAAGGCATTACCTAAAAACCAAATTCACCGGAATTATACAATATACAGTTTAAAACAGTAACCATTCAAACAAAAAGACGGTTAATTTAAAATTGGAGAGCATTTTTGAATAGTTGGAGGTCTTTTGAAATTTTCTCTCAATTATGAATAAAACCATCCAGTTTTTTCTTTTTACGACACAATAGTCGTGAAGTATATATGTATCTGAACTGTATATATATCTTTCAACTGCTTAAGAATTGAAAAGGCTTTAAGGCGTCAGGCAAGAGTTTATTTATCCGACAGGTTTGACTAAGCTTTGTTCTCGCGATAAACATAACTCGTCGTTTGTGTTAAGCTATATATTATTTAAGCTGGTTCTTGGCTATTGTTCTTATAGAACATTGTACAAGTTTTTCATTTACAAAGCTTTGTTCAAACAGAATAGTTACATATATTATTATTAAATCATTATCCTATTTTTTTTTTGGTTTACTTTACTTTCTACAGTTCTGTAGGAATCATAAGGTATAAATTAGTTAATAACAATCACTTTTTAAATATCGACCCATACTTAGCAGTTATTTATTGAAAACTTATTTTAAATTTATGGCGTGAGGTGATAAAGCTTAGCTGTGGGGTGTGGTAGTAGTGTGGTGAAGTTACTACAGCTCTAACATGGGCCGGCTCGACCGGGGAACTTCCACCCTCTCACAGAAGATCGGCGTGAAGTAGCCTCTAGTGGCTGCGTTTCGTCCGATGAGTGCGAGAACCGGTTGCCTTTTCCCTATTACCACCCTTTCCCACCCTTTCCTTATTCACACCCCTCCCTTTTTTTCAAAAATCAAGGCTGGCAACGCATCCGCAACATCTATGTTGCGGATGTCCATGGGCGACTATCACTACTGCCCATCAAGTAGGCCGTCTGCTCGTCTGCCACCTTTCACATAAAAAAAGAAAAAGTAATTTTTTAAACTGAAAATATTTTGCTTTAACATGAAACTCAAATTCCATTTATTTTAACAATGACAGAAATTTTACAGAGAGTCTCACTTAAGAGTGGGAATGCAAGTATTTTACAGAAATTTAAAAAAGCGTCAATCATTTCTTTAGTATTACAAAATAATAAATTATATAAAACAATGATTGTCCAACTTTCTCTACTTACTAGTCCAATTTCAGTAATATAGAATTTATAAGTAACCTCATTTACGCATATTAAGAAAATTAATATATATTTGTAATTTTTTTAAGGAAACAAATAATATTAGTTTAGCACAACATCATTGGTGTAGTCCTCTAACTAACACTAATAACTTCGTGCAATGTGTGCGACGGATGAGAACTGACTAAACCGTAACTTGAAGTACATGAGATATTTGAAGACGAATAAATCTTCGGAAAATCGTATTATAATCTATATTAATAAATTTAATGGATAAATATTTTTTATTTTATTTTTTATTCTTAACAAAAATAAATTCAAAGCACAGGTATAAAAGCTATGAAATACGAAATATTTATAAAAAATATTTTAAATGTAATATAATACCCATGTATATATTACAAGTTTTTTATTTATACATAATTTTATTATTTTTATTAATTTATTTTTCGTGTCATGTAATTTTTCATACAGTCCTTCCATTCCTCTGTATCGTCTGAAAAAATTCGTATAGATTCTATATCACTTTTTATTAGTTATGGTATTGTGGGATTCACCTTAGGATATTTATGTCTTGTGCTTTAGGAACAAACTGGTCATCGATCCATGTAACCGTCACGATGGTCGACGGCAGAATGAATTAGATTGACATGTGTTTACCTCACCCGTCCTGCTCGAGGACGCTCCCACTATAGACTGTCACTATGATCTTCCGTTAAAGTATTAATAATAGCGTCGCTTTTATTTCATAAGTATTTTCTTTATTATATTCTACTGTTATATATACCGTAGAATATTTTATACCTACAAAAATAACAACTACCACTGGCAACTACAATTAACGACAAATCATGTTTAAGCTTCAAAAGTTAATAAAAATTTTAAAGAACAGTTTCCTTAATAACACCTATCAAAGATTAATAGCTACTTTGACATCCAGCATCCAATGTTTAATCAAGGGCGCTTGCTCTAGAGACCTTTGCTGCTTGTATCGTTATTTGTAGGAAATTCAATTTATCTTTATCCATTTCAACGATTCTAGATATTTTTAATAAGTAGGGTCTGAATAGTTAACATAGATTAAGTAAACCTTGTGTGTGCTGTTTGAGAAAAAATTGAATAAAAAACGTCTTAACTAAATATAAAGTGTTTGAAATAAAAAAAAATGAGGTATTTGTTTTTCTTATTGTTTTATAATTAGCAGTTTGACATTAGAAATCAAATACTATACAGAATATATATACACACACACACACACACACACACATATATATATATATATATATATATATATATATATATATATTGATTAGCAACTATCCAATAACTAAACCAAAGATATACAGAAATTACAGAATACTTTATATACCTTTGTATTTTTTTAGTTCATCGAGTTCATCGTCCAATAGCTGTTGTGCTATTGCTTTTGTATTTTATATTTCACTGTTGTATCCTTTGTTAAATAAATACTGACGGTATAAAATGTTTTCCGGGATTCTTATTGCGTACAAAATATAATACATAACTTTCGCTTTATAAAACTTAAGTTGTAATGAAACGTTGAGTTACAATATAGGACTGTTTCAAGCCTGTTGTTTATATTCAATAATAATAAGTGACGAGAAAAAATGGGAATACAATTTGCTGATGATCTCGCAATACTGATACATACGCCCAAACACTGTCAATTACTATTGGATGAAGTGGACAATTCTATAAGTGGAAGGCGGTCAATGCTTTTCTACGGTTACGGAAAATGCTCCATTTAAAATTTCTCAGTCGTAAGATGGATAATTATATACGTCGTACTCTATCCTTAGAATAAATAGTAGATAGCTTTTTAAGCGATCTCAACAAAGTAGATAACCAACCGATAAGTAAGGTCATAAAAGATTGGATCTACGATAATTATTTAATATCACGTTTGAATAAACCTCGTCTATGATTTTAATAAAACCCTTTTTCAAAGTTAGATGCAAGCGTCATAAAGCTGTTTAAGTTGTGATGGCTGATGCGTCAGCTTAATTCAGGAATCGCAATAGTTTTGGGATGAATCTAAAAAAGTATGTCTATAAACACCCAAGAGTTTCCTGGTGACATATCCCGGGGAAATCCGAAGAGGACCTCGTTATATCACTCCTGAAAGACGAAGACGCTTAGCGCCAGAGACAAGACTTCAATTCCATAAACAGTTTATGATAGGAGAACAAAGTAACAGAGCACGGTTAGGATCAATTGAGAAGGCCCGAGATAAGGACATATGAAAGCCTTTCATCAACAAGATGAGAATGATAAATTAAAGATCCATACAATGAGTTACAAATGAAGAACTAGTAGTTAAACATAGGAAATTTCTGCATTCCATTATCACTAAAACGGTTCACCTTAATTCATAATTGGTCGTCAGCACTACTAAAATTTTATCTCAATACGTTCCAAATGACTCTACCGGACATGAGAAATTTAGAAATATGGGGTAAAGGTACCGAAAATACTTGCTTTATCTGCGAAACGGTAGTTGGAAGCGCTAAGCATTTTCTGGTGGGAGGTAAGTCACTCGTGGATAGCGATAAATAATCGCATCATCACGATAGGGTTCTAGAAATTATACGAGAAGCGGTGAGTCTTTCGGTAGTGAGAGTTCAAAGAGAAATAACCGCAAACGAGCCATCAATAGGTGTTGTGAAAGAAGGCACTAAAGTTTAAAAGTCAAACGTATAGTCTTACAATATCCTTAAAGTAGCTCTGGATTTGGCTATAATGATGAATACGTATGAGAAACAATATAAAATCCTTCTATTCGCAAATTTTAAAGCGCGTTGTGATAATAGAGCTTACGGTTCCTTGAGAAACCAACAAGCCCAAAGATCATGCCATCAAGGTCAATAAATATTACGAGCTAAAAAACGAACTCACTCGAAATGGGTTCGTCGTGGATTTGTAAGCGGGAGTGGGAGTGGGAGCGAGAGGTATAGCAGCAAAATCTCTCTACTACCTACTAAAAGACCTGGGCCTGTCCAGAACTAAGATCAATTCAATTTTAGAACATACTTCGAAGGCAGCCCTAGTAGGTTCGTTTCAAATTTGGTTAGGTAGAGAGGGGAGCATGGATGGTTGAGGTGAGCGTTCAACGCGCTTTAAATAAGGGCCCCTTAAACCAACCAACCTGCAATGGACGCGGCACGGTCCATGAAATGCTGAGAAGTTTTCGTCGTTAAATAGTCTACAAAAGATTATTATAAGTATTCTTTCTGCATTCAATGTTACTGAACAGTGCATTACCATAATTTAAGAATGCAGAAAAAAGCTTCTAAAATAAAAAGTATTTTTTTGTAAACAAATAATTGTTTTACACCCACTTAGACAAAAATATTTTCAAAACTTAGAATTCAAATAAAATACTGTTTTCCTATAACATACAAACTATATTTTAATGTAATAGTAATAAAGATATATTCGTGTTATTTTTAAATCATACCGCAGCAAAAGAAATTGTTGTGAAAATAGCTGCAGAATTCACGTTCAAAAATGGCAATATTTTAAAGCGGTGTATTGTCTAGACAAAATACAAGCTAACGAGGTCGTATCCGAAAGCTGGTTTTGCGATAAAATTTTTGCTTTTCTGCAAAATTTGATGAGCTTTATATTTCTCTCAATTAACTGAAGTGTCACTTAAACTTTAACATAATGATTAAACGCAATTAATAAATTATATTACGTCTTATATACCTACTACATTATTATGTACCTACAGCATTATTCGTGGTATAATTAATATACATATTTAAACACAAAAATCGTAATATTCAACTATTTAAATTTAGTTTCAAGATAATTATTTAAAAGATATTGTTTACGTTATGAAATATAGACAAGGGTAGTCTAATAATTAAATATTAAACAGAGACTTCTACGAGTATTAAAAATACTTCAAGACACGACTTGTAATTAAATAGTTGATAAAAAATTAAGGATATAAGAAATACAGATGAAAAGTAAGTAAATACTTCTTTAATTAAAGTAAAAGATATAAATAGAAAATCAAATAAAACTAAAATATACATTTCTAGTAATACTATGCTTCAGTCTTTTCTAAGATAAACAAAGGTACGCTTCACTTTACCTTTTAGAAAATATTTTTTATTTTATTTATAGCAGATTTATAGTTTTCTAACAATTATTAGCATAAGTCTATACTAACATAATTAAAAAAATTATGAAAGGAAAGTTATAAATACACATGCAGAAAACAATATACAAATGCCTTTCAGATTTGACACTAGTTTTTCTTTCTGAAATACATATAGGTATTTCTCAATAGTTACTTATTTATCTACAAAATATTCTGATAAAACAAGTTTTGATAATATAATCCAATAGATTATAAGTAAGGGGTACTTAAAGAACAAACTCAAACAAGAAAAATAATAGATTACAAAAACCACCGACAAAATATTCGAACTTGATTACAAGATAAATTGCAGACTGGCACTAAATCACAGATATCTCAAGTCTATGGCCATTTTCTTTGTATAATAAAATTATTACAGAAAATAAGCTAACATTCAAGATTTCTTTTGCTACTGGCAAAAAAAATCTTGAATTTTATAGAACTATCCTTTTAAGTTAAATGATCACATGTAACTTTAAAACCGGTAATTACTACATTCATATCATATGTATAAATATTTTTTTGGTGTAATGTAATAATTATATTGCAGTTAACACGCATCTATGTAGTCATGTGTATTTCCACTAAAGAGACGGTACATACAACCTTATTTCATACAATAATACATATCTAAACATACATACGAGGTAGAAGAGTAATAATGTCTATGACACTTTCTTCACAGATGTCTGCATTTTGCTATTCATACGTGTAAAAAGATGAAACTCTGTGTTTAATGATATGAGAATCTGCGAGAACATAAATAAATGATGTACATATGTATTTGTGAGCTGGGAGCGTTGCCTGTTTTCTTGTGGAACGCAAGACTAACCCAATAGCTTAACAATATATTATGTATATTACTTAATTCAGAATATTTTGTTATTAGTTATTTTGTAACTAACCGTTCTAGACTTTATCAATATATTTTTAATCCACAATATTTAATATTAGCTCATTTAATAAAAGTAATAAACAATAAGGCCACGTCAATTATTCTTAAAGCTCTGTTTAAATGGAGTTCTCAGTAATTTATTTATTCCAGATGTACTTTTTTATTATTTCGTATCGGTAGTGACCTGAAAAGAAACGAGAACCTGACAAAGTATATCAATTCAATATTTGTTTTCACGTATTAAATTCTATTAAATAAATAAATCGACATAAAGAACAAAATAAAACTTATTCGAAATAATTGGAACCAAAGCCATTGTACAGCATCAATTGATACTCTGTCTCCATCCAACTTCTAAGTAGTGTGTTCGTACAATCTGAAACTATTAACACAACGAGAAACCATGAACGTAATTATAACTTAATATTGTTGATCTAAGATTTTTTTTAACAAGCACACATATATTATTGTGTTGTTTATGATTTATTGAAGATAGATTTTATAACAATAACATTCTGATGATGATGAACAATAACATTTCATGAAAATACACAAGAAATCCAAATATAGACCAGAGTCAATGTCGAAGTTTATAATTATATAAGTTGTTTTGAAGTAAAGTTATTACCAGAGATAATAGTTTCCTAATTTAGGGCAGCCTTTAATTTTTACCGGTTTGATTCAAGTATAAAATATTTTGACTTAATAAAAATAAACTATTTAGTAAAAATTATATTAACTACATTGATGTTTGTTAACATTAAATATTTAAACATTTTGTTTGCATGTCCACATAAAACATATAAAAACACACGAAAAATCTGTTTGTAACATATATGTTATAAGAAACTTACTATATGTGGACACAGAAATATACTGTTAGTAATAATTATTTATAATAATTTAAAATGTGATGTAGAAGTACTTTATAATTCTAAGCTTAACTTTATATATATTCTGATATTTACTGGGAATTCTAAAGATAGTGAACTAGTGCCATATGGATATTTGTTATAATAGTGTAAATTAATGTTAATGATGTTTCTGTACAGTAATTTGAAGGTCCAAATACTTAAGAATTATATTTATAATTTATAATTAGAGCCTTAGCATGTTTTATGTGATGATTATTTTTTTATTATTTAATGGAAACTCTTACGAGGGAAACTAGCGCCCTCTCTATGATATTGTAAGTTACCCTCACCTAAATGTTACCTTTGAATATTATAAATAGGATGTAAGTGCTAAACTGGGGATTCTGTTACGAGTTGTGGAGTAATAAACATCTAAGTGGAAGTGCTGCCTAATTCAATTCTAGCAATACCTATTAATAATCCTAAGCAAATTATCCAATTTTGATGATTAAAAAACTTGCCACATAATAAGATAAATTCATTTGATTTAAAACAGTATCTACTATAATTATAAGGCACTTAAGAGTCAATAATACATACAAATATTTATATATGTATGATAACTATCACTATCAGAAAGCTAAGCGTATTTTTAACGTACATAATTTACCAGTTTAACAGTTAAACCAGCTGCCACAGTTAATATAAGTACTTACTACATCGAGTGAATGAATACTTACTACATCGAGCATTTTAAAAATATGTATGGAATAAATTAAAGCTAGATAGTTTTATGAGAAAACAAGGGAAAATTGCAATTCCCTTTGTTAATCAACATTAATATAGCAACTACCAATGAGAAACATTTTATAATCCACCTCGGATAGCGTTTTTGTAAAATGATACAAAATCGATATACAGTCAAAAACCTCTAAGGGCCCTTAGAATATTGCTTTCAAACTAGTGCAAGCTTTGCGCCTTGGATAACAAGCGGTTTATGCAACGTTTTCTAACGTTATATTGTTTCTATGAAAATACTTATATCATAAGTATAGTCTTAAATAAGTTTATATTAAAATTAAATTGAATTAGAAAATTGGAATTCAAAATTTCAAAATCACTTCACGTACGATCTAAATGCTGAAAATTTTCGTGTTGCACAATAATGTTAATTCAAAATTTGGCACACACGTATGTTATCTATATCCTTTGTCTTGTTTGGAATTATTTACCATTCATTAAGTGAGAATATTGTTATTAAAATAATGAAAAGTTCAGGTTGTTTAATATGGTTCAAAAAAATTTTGAACAAAAATATTAAGTGTTAATGAAATTAATAAAAATGTTTACTTTTACATTAAAAATTGTTTGAAATGAACCATCTTAATATCATAAAGTTTTAATGTTTGGTGTTAAATATTAAATAAGGCCGTTAAAACTCCCGTTAAACTATTACAACCAAGTGGTAAACAATTAAAGCAATCGCAACTATAACTGGATAACTTGCTAAAATTATGAAACATTTTTTTTAAGAACATATGTTTTTGTGTGACTATTTAATATTTATCATTATTTGACTATATTAAACATTATCGTAATTTTGATAAAATGACCTCTTTTTTTATTTTGTTATTTTCAAAACCATGTTTTACACAAATATTTTTTATATAAAAGTGTAATTATAAAATAATCTCTACAACTTTATAATCTTAACAAATTAACTCTGTATTCACTAAAACGATGATGGATTTTGATGTAGTAACTACAGTCTATTACCCTCATATCATTCTAGTGACATCAAGTTAAGTTAATTCCTTGCCTACCCAGTAAAATTACACTTCGTATGTAATTTAGAAATGATACATAATTTTATAACATAATGATGATGTCTAAGACTTTCAATGGTGTACATTTATAATGAAAAGATGATTTTAAGATTTTACTTCGTGATTTTATTAGATTACCTTTTACAGTTAACATTTTTTTTTACAGTAAACGTTTTTATTTTTGGTTATCTACAGCCTTTCCCTTATTCTTGTACAACTCTGGATGCACACACTATTGAATGTGCTAACTGTACCTTTGGTCTGATGTGTGGTCATGCTCATGGGATTATATATTTGAGAAGAGGGAATTCCAGATGTTAAGTAATTGACGGCCAACAATACTTTCAGAAATAGTTTTAGTTTAGCTATAACGATAATTCAATTCTGTAATAAGAAAAGCATAATCAATTCCTAACGGTAACGTTCTACAAGCAGACTCTTTCACAATGTCGTTTAAATTTTTAATTTAAATCTTTTATAGCCGTCTATATTACTGATATTAATTATTATAATTTGTAATAAAAACATAGCTATCTCGTTTTTATCAAACTTTAGAATGGATTTAAATTAACCGAAACATTATATATGCTCTTATTTCTCAATTTTTAGACCCATCAAAATATTCTAGATAATTGCATTATCGATATTTTTATAGAAGAACCTTTGAAGGCTAGATAACTTTTGTATGTAAGTTTTATTTCGTTAATAATTATCCATGGCCACAGAAGTTATAGACAAAACATGAAAACATCACATTCAGCAAAACTCTTTAAAAGAAAAGTAGAAATCTTTGAGTTAGATGCGGCAAACGGTTTATTGATAATATCAGACTTATGTTTCCCTGAAAAATAGACGATGTTATTAATAACTGATGAAAAATTATTATGAAATTAATTTAAATTAAAGTTTGAGGTGTAAAGTTCATATTTGCTTTGCGCTAACAACGTATCCAATTTTCGTCAGAGTTCAAATTTCAGCGTTGCTAAGTTTTGCACGTACCTTCCCTCATATAATTGATCTGGATATGTCTTCTTATCTTACGAAGATATTTTAGTTTAAAAACCTTTTTTAGAATATAAAATTAGGCGTCCTTCTGAAAGATTAAATAAATTACTTTTATTAAAAATTCATGATAAAATATTGTTTGTCAGAGCATAATAAGTTATACTTCTAATTAAAAGAAGACGTGATATACTATATTAATTTTACATATATTTCAAATGTAGTTAATTATATTTTATTTAACTATATGTCCAATAAATTTTCTTAGTTTTAAAAGCTCAAAAATTCATAAGTGTTTAAGTTATATCCACAGCTTAACCTGAATATTCGATAAATAAAATTCCTTTTAAATTAATTCTTATCAATCATCATCATCACGTCATTTGCTATCAATAATTGTCAAAAAACTAAAGTAAATGTATTAAAATAACGAAATTATTGCTTCCTTAAATCTTCTTCTTCTTCCTTGCAATTATACCGGCTTTAGCCAGGGTCTGCCGTCCTGCTTAAACTCCTCCACTTTGCACGGTCTTTGGCATCGTCGGTGGTAAGTCCATTGGCTCTCTTATCCTTCTTCACAGTGTCCAGCCATCGCTTCCTTGGGTGTCCTGAGGGTCTTGCTCCAGGGACAGACATATCAAGACAAATTTTTCCGACGTAGTTCTCAGGCCTGCGTGCAACGTGGTCATACCATCTCAGGTGACTCTCTTGAAGCTTATCCGCTACGTCACGGACTCCAAGACTACCTATAAATATGTTACGTATGCGATCAGCCCGCGTAACGCCACACATCCACCTCAGCATCTTTGATCTCCGAGACAACTTAATTACTCCGAAATTATTGCTTCCTTAAAATCATATTTAATGTTCTTGATAGACGTTCCCACAAATGTAGTAAAATTTAATATCATAAAATTTATTTACCAATAAAGTTTAATAATTCACGGACGAGACAATTCCATATTAATAGACGAGCTGATTACCCTCTTCAAAGGAAAGACTTCAATAATATGTTTTTAAATACATTCTACCATCCATTCACTAATCCATCCAACCAAATAAAATGGAAGAGTTGGATAAAAAACACTCGAAATATACATCTCCTGACCTAATTCACTTATATAAAATCTGGTCTCAAGTGAATTTAAATAGCAAAACATTATAATTTATATTAAAATTCTGATATAAAATTGTTTCACATGCTTTTCAATTTCTCATAACGATTACCGAGCTAGCTTTGCTCCAACGGAAAAATGATGAAAAAAAAACTTATTAACAAGAGAATGTGTGCCACTGCTGACATTATATGAAAAACATTTATTTATTCATAATAAATTAAAAAGTTTAATTTGAAATAAAACTTTATATTTTTCAGGCAAACTAAAAGTAAAGAAAATATAAAGTAATAACACTATTATAATGATATAGTGTAGCCATTGCAATTAATTTTAATTCAGTTAAAAGCAAAACTCAGAAGTCCCAGCACTATTGCACTATTGAAGAAACCAGGCCGTTTGTAACAGATAATCTGTTAGATAATCTTAAAAGAACTTCGTTACTTTGTCTATTTATTCTGCATTTATTTCAATGCCATATTTCAAACTGTATTTTACTTTCTCATCAATGAAGTTGACATAATCCTTTATAGAAGTAAAAAGACTGCTTTTTAAAGAAGATTAAAAGAATCATCTGTCGCAATAGCATTTTTATTTAAATTTTATAACAATACACAATATTTTTTAATGTCCAAAAATTAAGTTAAACTTAAAATCTGAATAAGAAAAGCAGACACCCAAAACAAGTAAAATGTTTCTTACCTAACGCATGGGGATTTATGTATATAAAACGTGTTACTAGCTGTTATTCACAATAAACATAACTCAAAACTTTACGACAGCTTTCGCGTTTGTAAGTCAGAGTTTACTAGCTTTTTATATGAAATACGGTATATAGTTATACGTTATGATTTACGTTACTTTAAGGATTTTCATCTGTGAGTATAAACTTACTTTTCTATAGTCATTCTGTTGAATTAAATGATTTGGAATACAGCAAAACAGAGTATAATGCAATGACAAAATGATACATTTGACATAATTTGAAGTAATTTTTTCTTTTAAGTGGAAATCAAAATATTATTTCACTTACGAGTACATATAATATCGTTATTACTCACTCTAGACCATGCATTTTAGAGTATAGAGTTAATATATAGACTGATTTACTCGTCAATACTACCTTTTGATTATCGAATACCTAAAAATATCTTTAAGGATACCTCCAAGTGTGATGATTCTTTAATAAATGTAACAGACACTATATTCAATCTTCTGTACACCCTATAGTACCCCAAAACAACAAAAACTCAGATCCCAGTAGTATCTATTTAGTGCTTCTATTCCATGTTATTCTATATAATATTATATAATTCTATGCCAGAATAAATTATAGACATCCTAGAGAGTATAAAGTCTAAGTAAAGTATAAGTTATAAAACTTAAGAAAATCATTAATCCGCAAACACTAGAAGTGAATATTATGACAGTTATCGGGCGATGCAAATGACAAATCCAGAAATATTAACAATTAAAATAAAACAAAACAAAACTGAAGAAATTTTAAGAAACCTGTGGAAAACATATGGATTTATTTATGAGACTTTAGTTTAGTTTAAAGTAATATTTGACATTTAGATGAAATGATTTCGTTACTGATACCTATCAGAACCGAATTCTCGATTATCAGATGAGACAACTTTTACACGAAGCTTGCGTGAAGGAATAATTTTTATAAATATGAAATATTTTGGACATCAAAACGTGAAATAAAACGTTATGTAATGAGACATGTTTTGTAAATACAGCAAAATTCCACTCGCGTTTCACTTCACTGCAAAAAAGATATGAATATTTTTTGTTTCTGAACCTCAATATCAAAGCGAATGATATGTGAAAGAAATATTTAGATTAATTAAAATAAAGTTAACGTTTATTAAATATAATTTGTTGTTCTTCACACCCACCTAATTTTGCCGAATAACCTTAAAGAAATTTCACAGTGCTAAACGTCCGAAGCATAAATAAGTGAGGATATGCAAATGAAATAGTCGAAGCGCTTAAGAGGAGTATTATCAAAATAACGAAGCGGACCAAAGTGTGCTTAACTCCTGACACATACATTACAGCGAAAATGCGAAGTAATAAAATACCAACGAACCATTAACAAAACTAAGTTATCATCTATTTATCTCTCTTAAATCCAGAGGTTTATATAGACGACTTTATTTAGTATGCAAGCGACGTAGTCTAAGAGCTTCATTTTACAATCCTTATCTTAAATGTCACGGCATTTTACATAATATTTATTAAGTTAAACAATTTAATATTTAAGCGAAACTGGAAAATGAATAGTATTGACATCACCTGTACCTTGAATAATAAATTTATATTTTATATTGTAATTTTACATTCCGAACAAATTTAGCAGTGCGTTACTATTTACGCTGTGTTTAATAATTTCAGCAATTAAACGACATATAATTAGTAAGAAGACACAACAAGTAACTTTACATTAGAAAACAAAAAGATTTTAAAAAGCTCAACCCGATTATGTAACTGAACTAACAAGATTCCACTGAATTGAAAAAACATTGACCTGGTGATAATACTGTGATCCCTATAATAAGCAAATGTTTAAATTGCTTTGTTTATAGGAATAACAGAGAATTACCTCACTTAGATATGTAGATTTTAATTACTGCAATACTATACCAGTTTTATGTTAAAGTAATATTTAGTTAAAAGATAATTGTATCGTGAATTGTTTAGTCAAAAATATATTTTTTCTATTTATTTATTACGTTATTCTATTATGCTACATTTTAAACTCCTTTAAAAATACTTTACAGTAACGTGATTTCGGATGTATTATATGAATGTGTTTGTCAGTTAGTCTTGTTTTTTGTCATCTTCAGCTTAGATTCTTTAAATTTTTCGCGTTCTATTCTGGACACGAGCACATTGAGCAAATCGTGTCTGGACGTCTGGTAAAATGTCTACGAACAAGGGAATTTATATTTTGATGAGGGTCAGATATTTTTACCAGGCATTTTCTACATTGAAATTAGTTATTTTTTATTTTTATTTTTTTTTAAATCAAATTGATCTTGATGAATATCAATTTCCACGAGCGAGGATCTGTAGTTTTCAAAATAGATGAATGTTTTGGCATGTCAACTATTTGTTCACATACTGTTGACTTCAATCCGCGCCTATTTTCAATGTCTAAGATTTGTTCTTCAACGCTTCCAATAATACCCCTTTTTTTAATTTATGAAATGCTACAGACGCAATTAAGTTCATATACACCGGCTGGTTTTAAAGGAATGATGCTGTCACTCAGTGTTGGCTCCCTTTTTATTTTGTTTTAATTGCAACAAGTTGCCTACAAAGGGAAATTATGCCTATTGCCATAACACTCCTTATGATGCAAATGAGCAACAGTGACCACCTTCCATCTCCCCTGAATTTCCCTTATAAGAGTAAAATAAAACACTTTCACACTAAAAGTTACTTATATTTTTAACCAGGTCGGGAGCTTCACCTGTTTGTAGCGAAGTAATCTAATTAAAGACGGAACTTACTCAAACAGCTACAATTTTTGTACAATTTTAAGATTTAACAGCGCAAAGATTTATTAAATTAATTTCCATGTCATTCACATACCTACTGTTAATATAATAAAAATATTATGCAAGCTTAACAATAAAAGGTTTAATTTAGTTACAAGGAAAAATTGCATACAAATTTTCGTTTGTGTGTGATTGATATATGTATTACTGTATTTTAAAGTTTGAATGTAAAAATTCTAGGTTTAATTTGGAATAATTCAAATATATATTAACAATAATAGATATTGTTTGTGTAAGATACACAAATATAATATTATTTATTATTTAAACGTACCTGTTTTTATAAAGAGGTTGTAAAATAATTATATTATACTTTCACGGTTTAAATTTTATAACAATTCCTTTTAAATACCAGTCTCTACTTTGGAAAAGCTTGCCATAAAATATTCTTAATTCGATGTTTTTTTTTATTAAGCTCATAAGAAAATATTAAAATGGTGGCTTAAAATTAAAACTTCAAAGGCCCTTTTAACCTACATTTTGTCATGTTAACTTAATCTACATTGAAACAGTGGTAAAAGTATCTAGAATGTCCCTAGCGTATAAAACATTGAATCAAAGTTCAAGAGGCCTATAGAAGGCCTCTTGAAGGCTTGATGCTCTCTAGCCAACTTCATATCTAAACATAGACATAGTTATCATTGCAAAATAGTCCCAAAAACATTTGAACGTTCCGAAGTGGCACGTTCTTTTATAGCCGAGAAGCCTTCAATTTTTGTTTCTAGGAAGAAGAAAAATATTGTAAATAATAAATATACAAGCGTAACTTTTTCAATTGGAAGTTGTATAATCTTGTAAAAATAAAGCCCCAGTAGTTTTACATTGAATTATATACATTTATTTTAGTTAACATTAAATTGACAAGATAACGATTTATTCAAATTAATATATGAACTACATGAGAGTTTCATTTATGAGTGATTTTTTTTCTAATAACTGATATCATAACTTCTATTCATACATGAAGTTATAGACCGTCAATACAACTAAAATATTTAGTTTCTATTAAAGCAAACGTTTAAAATAGTTACACTTTTAAATCGAGACGCTTAAGTTGTTAAAGAGATTTTTCCCAAGTTCCCAGGTTAGTTTAGCAAAGCAAGTACATTGAATCGCGTCATGCATATTCAGAAGCTGTGTTACCTCAGTAAGGTGAATTTAGAATTTCGCTTCGTTAATTTGCACTACGGAACTACTCATTAGCAGAGCACATTCGTCAGACTATAGACAGTTTTAACTGTTTAATAATTTTTAATGTATTATATGGCAAATTTTTTAATAATTAGTAATTTTTGAATTTTATACCTTAATGACAAAATAAAAACAATGAAATCTAATCTATCGGCTGGCATTTATTACAAGAAATTACTAAAATAATCGCTACTATTCCTTAGGTAACAAAAGTATATATAAACAATCACTAAACAATCACTAATGATAAAACCACGTTATATGAAATTACTCTATTGTTTCATAATATTTACAATTAAAATTATAAAGGGAAACAGAAATAGATACGAGTGTAGCTTATACCCCGTCATAAGGGCATATTTGAGCAATACGTGTTGCGGTTTCAGACAAGAGCCAATATCAAAATTTATTGACGGCCGACAACGTTAAACGTTACTCAAACAATAAATCGAACATCCACAGATATAATATCAGTATTGGAAGATACTAAACATAAATAGGTATTATATTTCAACATAATTTATGCGATATATTTCATTCAAATACCATAAAAAGATTTAGCTTTTCATTTCACTTAATGACAATGAACTTAGTGATAAAAAATACATATGTACTATAGACTACATTAACTGTACGCTAAATTACTTTACTGACGACTGAAGATCTCATTCAAAGTTATTTCCAACAGCCCTTTATAAATTCTATTTAGATTAAAGCATAAAATTGGATGCGCTCGCAACCCCATTTCGCATTACTAAGCTTGTATCGGAACAACTCCTCTTCCTTGTTGGAGTTGAAGTCTATTCAGAACTATTTTCTAACCTGAGGCGATAGACCTATTACTTGAAGTTTTCAAATGCTTAGAACATATTTACATTCAACTTTCATTAGACTTGAGCTTATTACAACAAGAATGCTTTTTCCAAAACTTTTTAAATTTGATATAATAAAGCTTACAAGAGATCATAGTCATTACGAACAGATCTGCCATATTATTTTGTGCTTTAAATGTTTTTAAAAACTCAATCTTGTGTAAATACTTTTTATCCTTTTAGGGAAAACTAGCAAATACTGATACTAACCCAGTATTAAATTAAAAAATTCTTAAAATAATTTTCAAATATAAGAATTTAATTCGTATTATTAATATTTCGATTATATAAATATTGTATTGATAAAGATATCAAACACTTAAACGAACCGTAGTTATATGTAAACCACAAATAAACAATTGTTATAAACTATATTAGTAGCTTTATTTCATATCGCACCGCAATGTTTATGGATGTGAATTATAAACAAAAAAATACAGTGAAATGACGGAACAAATTTAATAACCTAATTTGTTTTGATATCGTTTTAATGACGGCGTTATTCTCACCAAGTTACAAAATAACGAGTACAATCAGCTGCATAAATATAACAAATTTTTTGATTCTATAACGATAGAGATATTATAATTACAACGGAAATTTACTGAATGATTTCTATAGGGTTTTCCATTAAGGGCGCTTGATCTTTGAAATGCAAAAAAAAATACATGTAGGAAAGATATTTGCGAATTTTTTTTTTATTTGGAAGGTCTATCGACCCCATTATGTATGGAATATGACATCATTCAAATGACCGCCACGGCTTCGGTTGGTGGCGCGCACACGAAAGGTCCAATTTTCGATGACTCTGGCGCACAAATCGGGCTGTATTTGATCGATGGCGTGGCGTATGTTGACTTTGAGGGCATCGATGGTTTGCGGCTTGTTGGCATAGACCTGCGACTTAAGAAAACCCCACAAGAAAAAGTCCAGCGGGGTCAAATCGCACGATCTCGGTGGCCAGTTCACGTCGCCTCCGCGCGAGATGACCATGTCCAGAAATTGCTCGTGCAGAACTTCCATCGTAGCGTGTGCTGTGTGGCACGTAGCGCCGTCCTGTTTGGAACCACATGTTGTCCAGATCCATATTCTCGATTTCAGGCCAAAAGAAGTTGGTTATCATCGACCGGTATCGCTCACCATTGACGGTGACGGCCACACCATTATCGTTTTCGAAAAAATACGGACCAATCACGCCTCCGGCCCAAAATCCGCACCAAACAGTCACTTTCTGCGGGTGCATTGCCACTTGGTGAACCTCGTGTGGATTGGTCTCGTCCCAAATATGGCAATTTTGCTTGTTGACATAGCCATTCATCCAAAAATGCGCCTCGTCGCTGAAGATGATTTTTTTGCCAAAATCGGCGTCAACTTCCAACTGCTCTAATGCCCAGTCAGCGAACACACGGCGCTGTCTATGGTCATTAACCTTGAGCTCTTGGGTCAGCTGGATCTTGTACGGGTGCAGGCTCAAGTCACAACGCAAAATTCGCCAAGTTGTCGTCTGCGAAAGGCCGAATTCCTGTGCGCGACGCGGAATTGACTGCCGCGGGTTTTCGAGGACACTGTCGCGCACAGCGGCGATATTCTCGGCAGATCTCGCGTTACGTTGACGCACGGGAACCGGCTGATTGTTAACTGACCCGGTTGACTCGAATTTGTCCACCAATCGACGGATAGTCGACTCGGCAGGACGATCATCGCGACCGTAAAACGGGCGAAGTGCGCGGAACGTTGCTCGAACTGAAGACCCATTTTCATAAAACAATTTTATGATTTGCACGTGCTGCTCGACACTGTAACCTGCCATGGTGGTTTGGGAGGACGGAATGAATATAACACACTGCATTTGACAGCTGTCACTCAAACAACATGGCCGCAATCAGCTGTCAAAGTTCAAGCGTCCCTATTGGAAAACCCCATATAATAATAAATACGTTATATTTTTCTGACGAATATTTTCCTTATACAACATTATTAAACATTCGCGTTCCTTAGACTTTCCTCACTGAGTAATCAAAAACTCAGTAAACTTCAAAATTCTGTAAGATATTTATAGAAAGATAAAACAAATAAAAAATGAAAAGAAAATAATCATCGTGCTTTTGGACCGGTATAATAGCAAAGATTATTTCATATAATGACTGGTTTTATTTCCGAGTGACATGAACGAGCAATAAACACGAAAATTTTATTAGTCTTTAACATTAATGACCCGAAGCACCACAACTAATGTCGTTTACTCTGTTTTACATTCAGCCAACTCATATAAGTTCTGTTAATTTTAGCATGAAGGTTGTATACTTTCATGATATAGTGATTAGCGAATAGTTAAGCATTTTTTTTTAAAGTTAAAATAAATATTATAAATCAGCGGTTACAACTATATTTAATAGGAATTTAATTTATGTTAAATAACTAAGCTAATTGAATTATGACAATAAAATTACATTAGCTTATAGTATTTAGAACATCGGATTACCTTCCGAATTTACCAGTTAAATAGAAATGGGAGTAAAAAACATTTTTGAAAGTTTTGAAATTTGATAAAACTGTGACTCTCGGTTTCACTTTGTGGTTTTTTGTAAAATATTTATTTACCATCACAATTTTCTGATAAAACATCTATAAAGCAAATCTAACTTTTCCGTAAATTAGTAAGCACTTTTATTCAACATAATTTTCACAAAATCAATGACTATTGAGAATCTGCTTAAAGCGCTTAAATCTAACAACCCAATCGTATAAAATTTTGTATAAAAGACTTTCAATCAAACGAAACGATCGCCCTATTTACAACCTCATAAAATAACACTTGGATTGCTTTTGATTTACTTGGAACATTTTTAAAGAATATATGGACGCTACTATTTTAAAGATTTTTTTAACATTCTTTATAATTATGAATGCTTTTGAACACTTATGAATCTCAGCATCTGATTGTGAATTTAAACTCCACCCTAACACTAATGAGAAACACTTCCCTATACTTAGTTTAAAGTGTTCGCGACCTAAAAAATGTCTTACTATTTTAGAATCGACAGCACTCAACTAATCTTCATTCCTCTTAGCCTTTTGTTAAAATATTTCCGGTTTTCTCTTTTAAATTGCTGAAGCAAAATTTTTCTGTCCATCTTTTTTTAAATAAGTACCTAATAAAAAATAGAATTTGAAATGTTAACATATATTTTAATCACATAAAGTATAAGTATAAATAATAAGAGCATAAGGGTATGTATTAAGATAAATCTCTTTAGTTTCTATTGTCTACTAATTTTTCGTCTCAACACCGTGCCGGTCCAGCTATTGATTCTGCCCTTCCAATTTACGCTCTTTTTAAAAAGAACCATAATCCTTATTCCTTCATGTGTATTTTTTGGAGAAATTCATCTTAGGATTTTAAAATATACAACTGACACTTTCTTCACATGTAAAACTATTTATCAGGACTAATAGTACTAGAACTTTGTTATACATTACCTTTTAATGAAGTATGTCGTTATGTGTTATTGTCATAGAGTATTTTAACTATAATGAAAGTTACCAAATAATCGTTAAGAAAATCTATAATCAATTTATATACTGTCAATTAACCAATTAATATTTATCATGGAAACTATCGTCGAAAATTCCTAGAATACGTACATAATCTTCAATATCCAGTAAGTCAGTAATAACAAAGCTACTCAATAACAAATGACAGATAAGGCGAAAATTAGGCCAGAGTAGTAAAACCACATTACAATATCAATTCCGCAAACCTAATAAGGTCAGACGGATTTATCGCCTGTGACGATCTTTTGTTACAGAAAAGCTTTACGCATGCCTAAAAATAGATAGAACGACATTCAGCACTAGCATTTAAAATCTTACTTATTTAAATACATTATCGTTACTATATAAATCACTGCTACAAGGCCATTATATTGCTATAAAACAAATATATATGTTTTGACAACAATACACATGTAACATAATAATTGATTTGTTCATAAAATTTATTAGAACTACTAAAGCAAACATTTTTTGCGAGTATGTAAACGTGCAATGAAAATAATTAATGCTTTTAACAGCATTTATGTATACGGCTAAACAAAAACACGTCGTTTGAGCCTACAATAAATAACACGCTTCCGCAGTAACAGCTTGCCCGAAATATTGTCTTTTTACGAAACACGTATATGAATAATTTTATACAGATATGTGTTCTCCATGTTGCGTTGAACAAATATGGTTGTATTGCCTTCCCATAAAATGTTACTTGAATATGTAAATATAAAATAAATTGTTACCCTTCCACATTCAACAGATTCAACAGCCTCTGAAAAAGGAGGATTGTAAAAAAAAATCATATACAGCAAAATAAATAGACTAGTACCCACATATTAATATTGTTTGTTTAAATAATTAAAATGTTGATCTATTAAAAGTCTAATATGAAAATTAAAAATTTTATCCAATTAAAAAATGAGTTGCATTGACATTTTAAATATTTTTTATTTTGTTAGTAAATCTGAAGTACGATTGATTTTTCATGGAGTTTGATGTACCGGTGAATGAATGATGAATCAACGTCCTTGACACGGGACCAGCCTTTATGATAACTTTTTTCGAACTTACAAAAAAAAAATGCTTTTTCAGGAAAAAGAGATCTCCGACAAACGTTTCACTGGCGGAACATTCAACCCTTGTTTTCGGCATAACAACAATACTTTGTATGTCAAAAAAATTATGAAGGGGCACGTAAGATAGCTTGTGATCATATTGGTTAATGAAGTGTTGTGAAAATGATTTTAAAATATCCAAAACACTTAAACCATTATTCTCATGGCACTGCAATTTATTAAACTTACTAAATCAATGTATAAATAAATAATGTAACAATATTTATTTCCGTTGCCGTTATTATGTTCATTTTGAATAGTTTCCTTTCTTTAATTTCCTGTGAATTCAGATGCCACCATTTAATTTGGCAATATGCCTATGAATTCTTATAAACGTATTTTCCTCTGAAATAAGCTTCTTTTAAATTACTGTCCCATAAACATTTATTTGTTTTAGTTAAGAATAACATCTATACATCTAACTGTGCTGAAAATCATGCATGAACTATTAGAATCTTGAGAACAATCTGTTGCATAAGCACCTTAAAATATTATAAGATACTTTGCGCATTCTTGTATTAATACTAACAATAAATAGTTCCGAAGCACCAAAAGCTTCTCTAACAAGAAGATTACAAAATTTAATCTGCAACATTGGTGTGCTGCAAATTGTCAATTTCAAAGTCTTAAGCTTACATTCGACTCAGAATATTTTACTGGAAATAATGCATAAAATATGTCTCTTGACTATAGTAATGCTTTTAATGTTTTTTTAATAAATTCTCCCGGTTTTGTTAATGGGATTGAACTTAAAACTTCTACTGTGTTGTATGCAGTTGAAAATACTTCTTTGTTAGAACGTATGTAAATACATAAGAGAATTCAATTACCCCTTTCCTTCTTTTTCTCCCCTCGTTCGCCGATCCAAATTAGAGGCTAGAACGATTGAAGTAGTCACATCTACTAGATTGTGTTAGATTTAGGCTGATTCATCGGGTCGCGTTGTCAATCAATCCTTGCCAACCCCAAAATGTTCTAAATGAAAGTGATGAATTAGACAATTTCGATGGATAAGTGATTGATGCTGACCCCGTTATCTTAATCACTTAACTTTGTAATCGGTTCTACAAAGATATCACCAATGTTAAATTTAATTGATTAATTTATTATAATAGACACTTAATATCTTTTTATTCCATACTACTCACAAGCGGTTTGTAAAGAAACAAACAATATGAAATGTTAAAGAACCATCAATATCCTGGTATATGAATTAATTATAAAGATGTTGACCGGTTAGTTGTTAAAGGAATTTAATACCTTTTATTTTACCTTTTGTAAGAAAGTTTATTTTTTGTCATCAGTTTTATTCTCTACTCGTTTTATAGTTAAAATATTATTTAAGCTTTTTTTTAACACAGCCTACTAATACAAATATATTATAAAAATTTAAATATTCAAAAAACCTTGAAAAAGTGCTGAATTAGAACCTTCGCTTATCAAATAATAATATTAATGCTAATAGCAAACATATTTTTTTAAGAAAATAAATAATATTTCTAAAAAGAAATTTTATTTGTCAGGTGGTATGTGTCACTTCGTCTAATGAGATCAGGCTGCGTTATCTGAAATTCGTTCACTGTTTAACATAAAGTAACCGAAAATTCTGTTGCTATTATTATTTGATAATGCCAGGCATTACTGAGTCAGTAATATATTTGCAACAACTTATACCAGACAGACAAAACGATTCACGATAGATAGAATGTTATTATTATTCACAGGAATGACCTACATTTTATGCTTCAAGTCATCAATCAAAATTTTACACGATACAAATATTTATTCGGAACAAAAGATTAATATTTTGTATACCAAATAACTTTTACAACTGAACATTTTTCAAAGAACAATATGAAAATAAAAACTACGTCGTCCCCGTATTCCATTCTATAGTATATCTCTGGCCTTTTTCTTAAGAATAATAACTTCAGAGACTGAATACACCCGTATTCAGTCCGACTAACATCGAAAAACAATCAACTAAAAACTCTCCGAATTATTCTCGCAAGTTTCCTTAACCATGAAATACAAATAGTTTATAACCATGTGCCGTTCTCTATCTCACAAATAACAAAGAAGAGTTGCGTACCGGAAAAGCAATTAATTAAAACAGTATCTCCTCTCCTTTTTCCTGATTTATCGCGAAAAGTATAATAATTGTTTTGCTATATTATTTTATAAATAAACCTAAGAATATAAATTTTTCACATATATTAAATCAAATTACAAATAAGTATCTTTATAAAGGTGGAAAATGAAAAGTCCTTTGTAGTATTAATAATTGCTTTCATTTTTAAAGCTGCATGTGGACAACATATATAAGCTATCCATCAACAGGGATCGACCATATTTCAATAAGGCTTAACTTAAAACGAGAGATGAATACATCTTGTTGTTGTCTAAGTTTCATGCCTCTTTAATAAATTTCTCCATACATAACATTTTTAAATAAACCGCTTTTATGCATATAAACAGAAAATAAGACATTTTTTATACAAATTCAGTTAAAGAGTCTCCTTATCTTCCTTTAGCTGTGAATTATTCTTGATAAAATTTTGCTAGCAAACTCTGCTACAAACATTGTAATGAGAACTGAGAGCTGTACAAGTGAGTATTCTGGATATAATCAAAATTATTTGTCGTAACCTCCGCTTTATTTGTATGAAACAAATATGGAAGAACATTACAAGGAAACGAACTGTATTTCGGTTTTCAAGTTTTGGAATTAATATACACTTACATTCACACTATACCATACATATACTCACATATATATATATATATATGTGTATATGTATGTCATATATTTATTATACTTTATAACATTATGACCCGATTGTCGATTGTATCTTAAAAAAAAAATAAAGTAATAATATTGCATATAAATATGCACGGGCACATTATCATTTTATAATTAAAAAGCAGCTGACAAGTACTAGACTTCATGCAAACACATTCATTTAATTTGCCTAGAAAATAACTGTACGAAAATATGTTTAGAATAAACCAATAAACCTTGCAAGAATATGGATACATTTATTTTTATATTGTTTATATTGAACCATTCGTGCCAAATCGTAAATATACTCTGAATTCCACATTCTACCAATTCCCCTACAATATTTTAACACGTACGAGAGGCTTCCGGAGTTCCAATGAAAGACCGACGGCAAAAACTACATCTCTCAGTAAACGAAGGAAATTGTTCAAGCAATTTTTAAACATCCCGTTTCAGGAGGGAAGTATCACATAATTTTTTATCACAATAAATAACAACGAAGACCTTTCATTTATTACTGCCAACTACCAAGTGACCCTACAAACGATGAAATCTTCTGTAGGCCATTTAATGAGCTATCATAAAAATAAATGTATCACAGAGCAATATTTTCTGAATAACCTATAAACATAGTATTATTTTTGACACTATTATATCAATAAAAATACTTTTTATCACCTGTGCTCTTAACAAAAGAGAGGTTTGTGAAAGACATTTACGAACATTAGAAATATGGAGTACTTAGAACTTAATAAACTCATTGATGTGAAATATAAAATAATTAAACTAGACCCACAGAGAAACTGCGTTTAGAATCTCATTATTCACATAGCTAATTAATAAATGAACAAAGGAATGTCAAAGAACCTTTTTTATTTTAACAAGAGTTTTCTAACTATTTTTTTTTGTAGCAATTTTTAAATAGTTACCGATATAAATAACGAACGTTACTTCATCAGGTCTTTTTTAATAATAATATAAATTACACCAAACATTACCAAATAAACAAAGATTGGCAAGAAAAATAATAATGATAGATATAGTCAGTACGCGTTCCCGCTATTAAATTGAAGTGTTATAGATACGTATATCAGCTGTGATGCGGTTTAAAAAGCAACGAAATTGAATTTGTTATGATCTTTCATATAAATATTTCTTGTCACGTATCGCAAAAGCAATTCACTGATAAACGCATATTACAAACATCTGCTTTATATATATCCCAAATCCTGATAATATCTCCGGTACTTCTCCGTTTGATATTGTCGATCAATCTCTGAGATACATATCCCAAGGACCAACTGATTGGTATTCTATTATGACGTCTATTTAAATATGAACGGTCGTAAATATATAATGTGAGTTTTCATATCCTATTAGCAAAGGTATACTACTAAGTGACTACAACGTTAAAGTCGAAGCCTTAATTTAATATGTAAATGTTTATAAGAACAGCAAACTGAACGTACACTTATGGTTCTTACGTTAATTAAAGTAACGTAATTTAGCAGTAAAAAAAATACCTTAATTTATTTCTAAAATGTAGTTTTTCATATGATGGAAAATAATAAGTATTTGTATACTTAAAATTAAACGAATATTTTTCGGATTTACTACACGAGATTTATTATTTTAAAAATTTTGCTGAAAAGTAACCGAAACATCGGAATTATTTAGTTTGTAAAATAATAAAATTCGCGTAGTAAATACGAAAACTATTGGTTTTATTTTATTGAATACTCGCCAAAGTCTGAGACCTCATTATTTGTATACTTATGTATTTATAACATTAAGTAATGCCATAGATAGGGTCTTACGTCTCGATATGAAAATGTCTAACACCAACAAACACAAAAACTAATATATTTCTTTGAAACGACACGGATTTAATAAATAAAAAATATTTTATATTTATATCGTTTACTATTCGAAATTTTATATTCGAAATCCACGGGCGTGTGTATTACCACAGAGTACTGAACCAGTAAATATGAAATGAACTGGTGATACGCAATATTCCGGGAATGTTAAGAATTAGAATAACGTAGGGGAGCAACACGGGTTAAAAAGCAAATCTACATGCAATATATCTTCCTTCGTTATTTTCTCCTTCAAAACTATATTACACTTGAATAGAAAAGTAACAAAATAAAGAATCCCTATTAGGAAACACAATTTACACTACTGAATTTGTAGGATACCCTTTCGACCCATAGAATTTGATAAGATTACCCGTATAATTTAATACATTTACGTATGAGGGAGATAGCACAATCATAATGTAGATATAACTTAAAATTTATAACACTATTTTATACAAGAACTACAAAATGCTTAAATAACAAGATTTACCCCGAGATTAAAGATTAAATGGTGACGGAACGTCTTAGGTCTACGGAGATACAATGAAATTGTTTAACATAAAAAATATTATAAAGATACTAGAAATAAAACAACTTTTGCGGAGTCTCATAGCACTGTAAATATTTTTATTAAGAATTTCGTCTGGGCCACTCTTCAAAGTTTATCCATCCTCCTTTAAGCGGGTTGACATAGTTCTATAAAATAACACATTTATATCTCAAAGTTTTTCTTGTCTTGATGGCAATGAAAACTTTTTGAACTATCCAAGAAAGGACAAACGTTGAATTGGCTATAATGCCTGTTTTCTCATTGTTATGAAAGTAATTTATATTCAATGGGTTTATTTACCTCAACACAACACTACGTAAATTTACATAACACAAGTTCTCCGAAATAGTTTTGTTATTAACCCAAACTAAACACAAATACAAAATAAAGTCATGACACTAAATAATTTTAATAATTGCTAATAAATATATCGAAAAATATCTTTTTACCAAATAAAAGTATGTCAAATACATTTTTGGAACAAAAGAGATTGTTATTTGATTATATTATCTTGGAGAATTTAAATATTCTAGAAACGTATCGTTCTTCTAAAAGTTACTTAATGTTTAATAAAGTTGTATATTAATTAATACTGTTTTACTTTATTAAACCAACAGTTGATTTTTTCATGTTTTGATGCTGGCATGACGAGTATTAATATTCCTTTATTTCTTCTTTATTTTTTATGACAAGGGTCTTATTGACGCCAACTGAATTATAAAAATGGAATTGTTTTTTTATCCATCTTAATAAAGCAAAGGTTGGAGTGTAAATAAAATAGTAAATAAAAATTATTTTTAAACACACACAGCTGCTGGTTTTTAATCTCCAATAATATGTTCAATAAATTCAAAATGCACAGAATTGTCAAGTTTAATTAGAAACATATGATAAAAGTCGCTCCCAAAGGCGAAGTTTAGACTATATGAAAAAATATTGTGTTATTGAATTAATTGATTCTCTTTGTTTGCCTATGTTATGGCAATAAATATTGATTCCTTCTATGTGTACAGCAAATATGTACCCTCCGTTGGCTTCGGATAGGGTAAAACACAAACACATGTTTGTTTTATCCCATCGTTGAATAATTTAATTAAATTTCTGTAACTACAACAGTAATTAGACATTACATTATCATAAAAACTAATAACCTTCATATGAATTGATTGAAATTTATAAAACTAATGTAAGATGTCAACAAGAAAATTATTAATTTAAATGCTACTATCTCCATATACTTCCTTAATAATATTAAAGAATGAATATTTCAAAAGCTTTCAATATAAAAATGTTCAGTCTGATTCCTAAGCGATTTTCCCTTCGAATTAACGGCATTTGCGAGGATACTATACTGATAGAGCATTCGTCTTTATACCGCCTAGAATTCTTCAATTCATTCATTCCTCGATATCCAGTTCAAAATTTCTTTTCAAAGATTCCTTATATTCTACGGATGTCGGAGACTTATTCAGTAAGCTATTTTGTAACATGTCCATGACAACATCGGATAGATTACTGAGGCAACTTTGTAAACAGTTGATTGCAGCTAACCTGTATAGCAAGATCTTAAAACCGATACAACTATGAAATAAGACATTATATCAATGTCAAAGTAGTCCCTTTTGTCGTATTATTTAAGAAACATCTTTCACAAACAACAACACAATGAATAACAACACGATGAAGACACTAACTAAGATATTTGTATACTTTTTATTGTTCTAGATGCTGGTAAAAATAAATTCTCCTTTTTAAAATTAAAATAATAATAATTAAATAAAAGCCTTTATTTCATTCGAAAAACTCAATCGCGTTTCCTCCACACAGTACTCAAAATTATAATTAGTCCAACAAATAAAAATGTTGACATTGGCAAAATATTCCACGATTCCAGTGCGAATGAAGCCACAGTAAAACAAAAATTACATGACCAAACTGCTAAGCACACTGTTGTTCAGTAAGCTATGATATATTCTTTGTTGAATTGTTTGCTTTTTCGTTACCTCTAAAAAAATATTAATAAATAAAAAGTATCCCAAGTTAATTTTTTCTTTTTATATATTTGAACTATTTTGACGTACTAAATTAATTAAATATCAATTATTTAATTCTATACTATCCCATAATTTACTCGTAATTTTTAAAATTTTAATATTTTCTTATAACTTCTGAAACTGACTAACAATTGAAATTATTCATATTATTTTTTTTCATTGTTATTTCATGTGTATTATACTTTTCTAAACTTATGCGTGACACGTAGAAGTTAACAATGACAAGAAAATCTGTGAAAAATCATTGAAGGTCGCTTTATCCTTTATCTCTTTAGCCTTGAATACTTTTATACTTATAAATTTATTATTCAAACGACGAATTATTGTTAAATTATTATATGAATTACAAACTATTTTTAATCCAACGACAAAGCAAGATTAATTGTGTTTAAATAAAAATTAACCCTCCTACTTTGTGCTATTTGTAACTCACTTTAATTATATATTAATCATTCATTTTATAAATTGTTGTCATTTTTTAAAAATAACAATTGAATAACAATTAGTTAATGATTTATTAAAAGAAGTGGTAAGTTAAGAGTACTTTCTTACATGAAGTTAAACAATTCGTGTTAAGAACAAAAACCCCTGTATAACTTGTGAGCTTTATAATTAATAAAACATATATTATTCACACATTGCCAAACCCTCCTAACTCTGAGTCTTTCCTTGGTAAGGAAACACCATAACTTATAAGTAATTCTAAGATTTGATTAATGAGCGAACTTCTGCTACAAGCGTATCACTGAATTAAGATATATTTTCAGTCACTCGTAGACCACAGGCCAGTTTGTTGGACTAGATTAAGACTATCATGAATAGTAGGTTTAAATAACGTGATTAATCATTGCAAATTAACTGCGGCAAACAGAATAGTTAGCCTCCACAACTGCCTCATTAATAGAGAATGAATCGGACCAAGGAAGTGACTTTATACACAAAGAGGGTCAAAAACATATTTCAATAACATTTAACACCAGAACAATAGAATCCAGTAAACAGGCCGTATATGTTTTAACCGCACAAGCTAAGGCAGAGCACAAATTTTAAAGGGAATTTATAAATCGATCATTTAAAAACTACAATTATTAACATTGCAATGCATTGAGATACGAACGAACAAATTTTATTCTAGCTAACGTTAAAATGAAAAACCTATCTTTAAACTTGGATAACTTCATATTATAATTAATATAGATAGTTCCATAGTCATTTTAACGTAAGTGTACAAAAATAAATAAAGTTGTGGTGTGTATTAATAATATTAAAAAAACACTTTACTATATGTATGTATTTTCCTACTGATGTTTTCAACGGCTCGATCGATTTCAATGAGACTTTCACTGACAAACAGCTGTGGTAAAAGAAAACGTTTTCATCTCATTAACATAAAAATCAAAAACTAACTGTCCCTCGCGAACGAAATCGCTGACCTAGAGAGTATGTATTAAACTATTAAAGTATCGTATACTTTTTTCTCTTGATATATAAAAATGGGGAGACTACTCAAAAAATTTATATTGTTGTCAAATCTTTGACGTCTTATATGTTTGCATATTTCAAAAACAAAAAAACAGAAACTCAGAACGGTTTTCTAAAAACTACGTAACATATATACATAACATAAATCAAATATACTTTATATAATCTATTTTTTGTGTATTATTAACCTATTTAAATTAAATCTGGTCTATTAAAGCAATATTTTTAATTCAGAGCATATTTTTATATAAACGAAACCTACGTTTACATAGAAAACTACATGAAATATGAAACGAAATTGTATATACTTTATAAATGCAAGTTAGACTTGAATTACCGAATTACATATGCAACGATATACCGTTTCGCTTTCCCGTTAAAGGCCTATTGTTCTCGAACATTGATATATATCGTGGAGAATTACCGTCAGCAAATTACAAATTATTTTGATGTGTAGAAACTTATGTTTTTTATTGTGCATTACTTGTCCTACATGCTTTTTGCTCTTGCCAAAATTTTATGATTGTAGGTCATCTAAATTCCGGGAACGCGAAATAAACGTAGCATAAGCGGTTTTATCTTCAGTTGACATCGGCTTAGAACTTTTATAATTTCACAACTTTCAGAGTATTTGGATCTAATCATGATTAATATTTCACTTTAAATTAGTTCGTGTTAAAATGATAATTTTAAGATCTGTTAATGAAGAAGCAATTGCCTATAAAGGATTTTTTTTTAATTTCTTTAGAGCACTGATTCCAGAGTATTTTATGTTCAAACACCACAAGTACTTTGAGAAAAAAAGTGGACTGTCAATTCTTTATTTATTATTTAAAAGTTAATAACATAGAACTTATATTCTTAAAATATTTTGATTTGCGAATTTATTTAATTTTTCTTTCTTGCATCTCCAATATTTATTTAATCTGCCTGTCCCAGAAGATTTAAAAACCAATAAAGAACTTAACAAACCAGCCATCCCTAATCTTTTCTGCATGTAACAAGAAGAAGAAGACTTAATTTGAAAACTATAACATTCTTTTTCAATAAAATTTTTCGACGGAGTAAAAATATTCCACCTCACTTCTAAAAGCTTCGCAAACTTAAAACGTCAAAGCTAACTGAGGAACTCCGCATTGCAATGCAAACATTATGCAATCGAATTTGTTGTCAAGGTAATCAAAATAGAAAACCCGAAAATTCGTTCTGTCCAAAATTTCAAAATGCTTTATTAAATGTTTTGTATTAGAATCTATAATAATATATTACATATTCTATAACTGTATTACCTTCCTTATACATTGCTATTTTATCCAAAGGGTTTGTTGTAATCAATCTATTTAAAATATTGAATTTAAAAGTTTTATCGAATCAAAAAATGGGATCTGAAGGGAATCGAAGCAAAGAACATCGCCCTGAGAGTTTCTAAATTCTAGTGGCGGTAAGCTGACCACTATATTGAAAGGCCCAATGAGTGATGGATCCTAAAGGTGCTTTAGTGACAAACACATGGTACTATGCGCAGCATTGTTGTACCACCCATTCAATAGATGGATGATCTGGTGGATCCCGGTGGATTTGGAAGACACAAAAAGTAAGTCATGTCAAAGGTAGAAGGACTTAGGTCCACCTGAACTGATGTGATGGTAATAATAATAATGATGAAATTACACTTAGCATGTTAACATAAAATTTGAAAATTAAAATAAACGGAACTATGTAAAAGAGATATAATTCAGAGTAGAATTATAATTGCTGAAAAGCAATATCGGTAATAATTTTCACATTAAAAATCGGTTTGTTGAATTCCTATTATGGCACTATCATTAGCTTACTTTTTGTTGGGTATAAAAATCTACGTATTGATAAATAATACACATATTTTCAAGTTTTATCTGAATTCTTTCCTTAAATATAACCGAGCAATTCCGCTCCGTTTATTTTTTCTCGCCTCATAAAGCTGTAAGCTAATGATGAAAAGCGGAATTTACATTCAATTTACTTTGAATAAGTTCTAACTATTTATTTCTCGTCCCTTTCACTTTGAATCTTAACGAAAAATAAAATATTTTCTTTTCTTCCCAACATTTTTTTTCCAATAACCAAGTGGATTCATGCTTGTCTTTATTTAAATCCGAAAATAGATTTCGTATCTAAAAGGGGGGAAGCAAATTCTAAGATTATCGTATTGTCGAACGTATCGTTACGAAAAGTAATACGTACTTAATTACTGTGAGTTAAAGAAAGTACATATTGTAAGGTATTTTTATTTTTTCAGTGTTGGCATAATACATTTTTTATTTTAAATTGCTTTAAAGTTGGAAATTTTTATGTAACTAATAACAATATTATATAAACAGCAAGCCCAACTAGGGGTTTATATTTGGGCGATTGTTTATTGCCTCATAACGGCCACATCCTATTTCAACTTTGGTAACCACATTCAAAAACGATTTTAATAAAAATGAATTTTAAAATATACAACAAATTTTCATATTACTCTTATTGTGAAAAATCAAACTTTTAACAAGTTTTCCCTCTTTTAGGGAACGCTTTCATTAAAAAAAAATCACTTCATTGTTCGTCTGGCAATATTTATGTTTGTATGTCCAACATACCAGAAATTAATATAAGTACTTAATCTGCCATCCCTGAAAGGAAGGAATAAAAAACTCAAAATTCTAATCCAGAGCAATCTAAAAATAAGGCTGTTTTCTTTCCGTTCATTTCATATATTTTGACGCTCCAGGCGAATTGAACAAAATCACAACCCCAGGGGACTTCCTTTTATCCTAAAAATATGAGCTTTGGAAAAGATACTAGTCATGAAGAAAAAGTAAAAAAAAAAATACAAACTAATTCTTGCAGCTTATGAAATAAAAAAAAGGTTGCATTTAGTGAAACGGTTTTTTAACGCAAACATTAACTCCTGCCATCCCATATAACTTGTTTTTAAAGAATTATTGAATTTTTAATAAGTTACCCAAAAAATTTTATTATGTGTAACTTCATCTGATTGCAAGCCTTTCAATTATCCCGTTTTTACTTTTACACTTATAAAAATCTTTTACTTTTTAACAAATAAAATAATTCATTAGGAAAGTTAAACAAAACCTATCGTGTAATTCTCGTTTATCGATATTGGTCTGTCTCTATTTTAATCTACAATATTGCAATATGGAGCTGTTATCTAAATTGGTCTAATATTTTAATGAAACAAATATATCTAAGTTGTAAATAAGAAATGAAATTACAATAACTGTAATATATAATATCTTTTTTATGCTATCGAGTTATTAAAACAATATTATTTACTTTTTTATATTTCTTTAACTTAAGTCGCTTGGAAAATATATTTACTATTTTAGATTTCGCTATAATCTTCATTTTTAATAAAGTTAATTTACTGATTAAATGACAAATAAGTACTATATTTTCAGCATTTGTGGAAGTATAGCTAGTCAACTGCTTCTTTTGTTACGTAAAAATATCAAAGGAAACTGTATTTTTAACTAGTCATACTAACTATCTAATCTGTGACGAAATGTTCAAAGGTATTCGTATAGGCCCAAACTTTAAGATGCTATTGACTAAATATGATACATTTATCGCAGTTCGTATTCGGAAACTAAAGGCTAACGTAGTACTACAATTATAGAAATAAGGAAAAACAGAGACAATAAACAAGATAAACTAGCAGAATAAACAACGTTATTTTATTTAAAATGTAAACTACAGAGCCTTTAAGCAATTACAACAATTTAATTATTGCACTCACTCATAAATCGGAAACTTTACAAGTTTCCTTTATTTACATTTTAGTCTAAACTGCTATATCGGTATTAAATTCTGTTTATTGTTTAAATTTACGGACCAGTCAACTTCGTTTGACTCATGTGCTCAGTTCAGCTTATAGTCTCTCAACTTGTTTCTGTTCAAAATTCGAAGATATCGAGGGATCTTTAGTGAAATTGATATCTATTCTATGTGGATCCGTCCTTAATATAATATATCAAATATCAATCTTCATTAGGTCTTCAATTCGGTAAAATCGTTAAACATTACCGTTAACTATTATTGTGGTATATTTACCACCAAAGATATATTGTCTAAATTTTGTCAGAGAAGTAACATATTATATTGTCATCATTGGGTCACCTTAATTAAACTCCAAAAGCTAAATCGCATTATAAAAGAACTGTAAAGAGAATGTCATCACTTCATTTGAAATAGAACTTTTTAATTATAAAAGGTTCTATTTGATGAAACAAATAATGAAACGAAAATATGGAATATAGCTTGGTTTTGAATGGTTATGATTTTGTAAACCCGAAACTACAACACTAAGACAAATCAAAAGTATGTTCAACACAAAAACCATTTAAGATATCAAATGACATCCATTATCAGTTGTCTTTGAGTAGGGTCAACACGCTCGCTCAACGTCTTCTTCGCTATTTGATACCATATGACGTATTAATATATTAAATATCCTTCGGTTAGCCTTACAGAATCCATTTTTATATCGTTTCATTTCAACGAAATCGTAGAAAATGTCGAAAATAAAAATTCGTTAATAAAATATTACACGCTTATAAAAAAAAACCATCTAGCTCTGAACAAATTATTCTGTTACTGTATAATTTTATTTACAAAATTTTGTGTTAAAAAACATACTTGAAAACAAACTCAGTTGATTTTGGAATGTATAAAAACTTCCACAATATGACTCGCTTGAATGGCTTTGGAAAAGCTTAAAATACCTCAGTTTAGTTTACTTTTCTAAGGCTTTTTATGCCGAAAAATTCAACTTCGGATGACATAATAGAGAGCACTTGAGTCCCTCGGAAAGAAATTACGGTTGGGATGAAATGTCGAGAAAAGTTCCCTTAATTGGATAAGTGCAAAATGCTATGTTGAGCTAATACAAATGTGATTTACAAGAATTTTAATTATTATTTATTTTTAACTTTTTCGACTTTAACTTAATTAATGTAAAATAACTTTTCATTTAGACATCTTGTATTAAGTCTAATTTGTAAGACATTTCTAATTTAAATAAAAGCAAAAACATTTCAAATAGAACACAAATATAGTATAATGTTAAAAACATTTCGCTCTGTGCGATAATTACAGTCGCTCTCCGACTTACCAGCGGCTTGCAAACATGTCAACTAAATAAAAATATCTTAATATGTGAAATATAAAAGTTATTTGTACCAGTATATTGGATTGTTTGCACCGAACCGTGAATTAGCGTTTGGGATAAAGAATATTTTTATGAAGCGTATGTTAGAATAATACAAATGACGAGAAAATGATAATGGAAAAATAAAAATACTTTCATACTTGGTAGACTTCAATTATGATTGTAAACCGCCTAAAATATCATTTGGAGATTCAAGTACCTTTATCAAAAAGCGATTATGCATGACGCTCAAACACATTCAGACCACAATTGATTGGACTGTTAACTAGGGCTGCCGCAACAAACGTTAGTTTTAAGTAAATAAACTGTTGTTTATGTAAAGATAAATTTACAGTTATTGAAAAAAATCTAAAACCAATTTTTATAGTAGTAATGTTACATTATTTACATGATTATAATTATATATTTATTTTACCCATTTTGGTTCTACCTGGGGAATTCTCATACCTGTATTCATTCATTTACATTCTTGATCATTCTAAATTTGAATTTGATTTGACTTTTAGTAGACTGCTGTACTATTTTCACTATGAGAACGTAGAAATAAGTAGGCGAATTATCCCTAAGTTCCAAGCACCTTTCCCTTTCAATTTAGCATCTTGTTTAAGCAGGATGATGGGTACAAACAGACAACTATGACCAAATCGTTATTTTTGATTCCCTTTATAATAAAACTTGGATAAAACAAGATCACTGAGATATAAATCAGATACCGAAACGAGACCATTTGTCGTTGATACTAATCCGCCCTGAGACGTCCTTAACAGAAATTGGATGAGTAAGTATTTGAAAATTATCTTGTTCATTTATATGTGATATGTTTGATTTTGAATCAATTCTTTACTTTGCAATATAGGATTATCGTTAAATTCCATTTTATTTTATAAACTTGTGAATACTATGTACTTCGATAGATGAATGGAAATAACTTTACCACCAACTAAAATCTTGGTTTCATGCATTTCAAATGGAGCAATAAAAACCGACTTAAAGTTCCAAATGATTAAATCACGACTTTCTAAGTAAAAACTTCGAGTAAGGTTTCTTTCAAATTGGTTTTTATATAAAAATTGTGTATCGATGTAAACATCACCACATTTATTCAATGATCTTTGAAATAATTCATGGACATGAAATTTAATACAACCAAGGTGAGTGAATCTTCAAATTAGAATTTGGATAAATCAAATTTAGGGATTAATGTTACTGCTTTTAAGAAAATAATTTAATTTTAAGATAAATAAAAATGTCAGCCGCTGAAACAACATATTCGTTAAAATCTATGCTTATTATATCGTACAAAACTGAACAGCACTCTTTATATACAGGTTAGTATTTATATAGATTTATAAAACCGCAACCAAATAACTTAAATATAATCGCGCTCGATTAAACGATAATATAAAACAAGCTTTTCTGAATAGAACAGAATGAAATCCCAAGACAAGGATCGAAGCGGGAAATTACATTTAGGTTTTTGCCTCTACTTATCTTTGTAACTAGAGCCGCCCAAACCCCTACTTGACCCCAATGTTAACCCCCTATTTGTATATAATAGCTGCTTCTCCCTTTTTTGTTTTTATTTCTTCGTGGCTTTACTCTTATTAAAATTCTATGTTAAATTGTGAATGTATTATCGTTTATTTCGCTTTGTGACAATGTCCAGAATTAATTAATATTTGTCTTGTGTTAAAAGTGAAATATATCTTTATTGGTCAAAATAAACGTTATGGGACATATAAATTCCTACACAAATTACTCTAAAACAGTGTGTAGCATAGATGTTACAGAACAAATTATCTGGCTCGTGACTGTAGGTATGCCTCGGTTCGACAAAGCGGAATCTACATACAGCATTATAGCCCTAGTATTGGTGAACGAAACCTAAGTCTCTAGTCAGTTCTGACCCTCGAATTATCCAGGAATTATCTCGTCTTCGCCATTCCATAAAATATTCCAAATAATTTTAATTCAAAATAAATTGTCATGAATAATAACACCATTTCATGTCAAACAAATACCCAGTTTTTGTTCACACTCGAAACTTCTGGTGAAAAATAATGCACATTTTTTTCAACTCCTTAAACTCTGAAATGATTTACTCAAACATTTCGTGATAGGTGTTTTAAAGCCAAAAAGCGACCTTAATTTGTGGTTTTACGTCGCTCATTCAGCTTTGTAGGGATAACGGTCTTCTGAATTTCAGTTGAAATTAGCTGTCGAACAAAAGTTTAACTAGCTTTTGTTGCTGCTGTACAGTCACTGTTGTAACTCTAACTAGACATTAAACACTATCATGAAAAGTTTTGTTCTGATATAATATACAATCAAAATACACATTTTTTAAAAAATATTTTTTAAATTAAACTTAATTAAGAAAAACGAAACACTTAAGAAGTCTAAAAAGTTTTCATTTTAAGAATTTATAAAGTAACGAATATATATCAATGTACATTTGTACTTGATTTTTCGTTAGCCGCTGTCTTTGTTTTCTTACAGCGTCTGTAATAATCAATTTACAAGGTTTACTTAATATCGTCTTGTAAGAAATCTTTAGCAAACATTTGATGCTCAACAATACATACAAGAATTCATTTATGTAAGAAAAAAGATGAAAAAGGAAAAATATTACTCAAAAGCGAAGCTTAGAAATTAATAATGTTGAAAAAAATATTTCCTTGTTTATTTTTAGTAACAATACTACATTAAATATTTTTCAATAATAGCCAGTAACAAGAATGATTGTTTGATATAATTATTATATTCAATAATAAGTTAAAATAAAATTTATTAAGTAGGACTTCAGACGCTGTGCTGCTTTTTATTAAAATAACTGTGAAGTGAATTTTACCTTCAAATTTGTTGTATAAACTATCTAACCCTTCCTATGCATATTATTTGTTTAAAGAAAGTCATTACCCAAAATGAAACAATATTTAAACCATTCCCATAGTATGTGGAATTCTATTTGTAGTTTTTATTTGTTAAGAATATGATAACAACACAAATAAATGTATTGAACGCTTTTATAACGGCACATCATAGAAGATTTCACCTTACATTTTCAAGCATAGACATTAACCTCTTAATGTACTGATTATGGTCCAATTGTCACAACACTCCCTATGTACGTAAAGTATTTTTTTTTTTTTGTTATTTTAATCCATTATCATACTAAGCTCAAAACTTAACGTAATGTTATCCAAATAGTTACGATTTAAGCTTAGTTTATTTCAATAAAATATTCCACATTTGCCATAGAAAGCCAAAACTGTAACATAAAACAACATATATCGCAACAAATAATTTTATTCCGCAAAATAATGTTGTAAAACGATCATCATTAGATCTAAGTCGCTCTATATAAGACTTTGAGGTATTATTTTTAAATTTTAAACAATAAACCATGCAATAAAAATTTTGATAATAGACATCAGACGTAGAATAATCATTTAAATAAGAGTTAAATTTAACAATCATTTCATTAAATTCGTTAATAGAAAATATTTGCGTTATGAAGTAAAATGTTTGTCGTGATAATTAATTTATGTACTCAATAATAATTAATCTCCTTCAAAAATTTATACAGTACAATTTCATTCGCATATAAATTTTCCAACACCCAGAACACGTTTTAAACACAATCACGGAATTAAGCCGTAATCTGTATGTAAGAGCGTCGTTGTTTCAATAATTTATTGCTTTTTCTACAGAACATTTGCATATCTACCTGAATCTCAATCTTTACAGCTGTCTAAGCGTGCTATTATTTTTGCACCAAATGTAAATTTCGCTAAGATAACCAAGTATGACATATATATGAAGTTTTCGACCTGCTCGTGACATCAAAGCAGAAAATATGAAAATAGGGTTAAAAGATAATGACCCTTAGTTGGGTTACTGATGATCCCTTAAATCTACCCGGCAAGGAGTTGACTTAATAATGATATGACAGAAAACACTAAATTATATTAAGATGATATTTACTTTCTTTATACAATAGTTATCCATAGGAATTTTTATCATACTGTTTGTGATATTCTACTATAATTTGATCTTTTTGACAAATAAAATATTGAATTTATTACATCTACTTTTACTCAAAATTTAGTAACTAAAAACAATAATTTATCAAGAAGAAAAATAAGTAAAAACCTAATTGTAAATAAAATCTATTTTCATTAAATCTTAAATTAAAGCTATTTATATTTATATACATTTAATATTTAATTGTTAGCTATAAATACAAAAAATAATAGTCACATTCACAATAAGTAACTGCAAGAAAATACTTAGTTGAAAAAGTTATATTATATGTATTTGATTAAAATTTCTTTTATAAATATATCATAAGCATATTATTTACTATTCAAGTTTTTGATGTTTCATAATACTTTCACTTACATGTATTTTAGACATATTGAAAATAAAAAATATAATAAGCTAATATATCCAAAGAGATGATAGGGACCAGAAGCAATCATGTTTCAAAAGCTTTGTATTCTGTTTTCACATCTGCCCACACACCCTTTTCTGTTTTGACAAATGTGTTGATGCTACCCGCAGCCGTGGTAGAGAAATTGAAGTCGTTTTTTACACAGCCAATTACTACACCAGCCTTTCGTTTACTCCTGATTGCTTATATTCGATTATATTAAAAGTTATAGAGTTTAGTATGGCAACAATAACATTATAAGGGAAAAGGAACATCAGAGTCATAAAATTTAATATTGTCTTAATATTAATAATCAATAACTACTAACAGCAGAAAAAGATCAAGTATTTACTCCTACATTATTTAAATATAGATGTAATCTCTTGGATCTTATAGTATATAAGCACATTTATAAACATATACTGATCATTAAAAGAAAATAAAAAATGAAATTTACTTAAAATATTTAAGAAAGTTTTATAAATACCATGTCTTAACAGGTTTCTAGACTAGGAAACGTGACAATACCGACAGTTAATTGAAACCTAAAAGCAAACCCGTGAGATTAAAGCAATTTCACTGAAAACTACGAGATAAAATAATAGTGGAATGGGAATCGATAAATACAAAACAAATAAAATTGAATTTAACAACTCTGTTTTTTACTGACGACTTTTTATTGGTAAAGGTAAAAGAAAATTGTTCAAACCAATTTATAAGTTGGTTTACCGAAGAGAAATTACTCTTTTTAACTTCCTCCAACGATAATAACTTGTGATAAATATACGTAATTTATAAAATGGAATGACTAAAATAATTTTTAGGAAACATATAAGAATGGGTTACAGGGCAATTTCAAAATTTACCTGCTATAGGTGCAACCTACAAACGTAATAACTTTTTAAATTGGTGTGAAGATAATGCTTTCATCCCCTCTTGCGGGTTGGAGGTTCACGACCAATTGGGAGCTTGCTTTGTTCATAAAGGCTTTAAGTGGAGCGCTAGGAATTTAACCGAGGCGAGAAAACTTTTTAATAAACAAGTAATTTCAAAAATCGTTTATCGTAAAAAATGTATGAACAAAATACTTTTGTTAAATCATTTTTTTTATGTCTGCAATGCAATACTATATTTTTTGGCTTAGCTATTTATTTTTAAAAAACATTCTAATCTAAACACCAACTTAAAATTCGTATACAAAATGAGCTGCATTGTAGTCAAAACGAGAACAAAACTCTATAGAAGTTTGTTCTCTTTAATGAAATTATATTCACAAAATTAAAACAAGGATACTCAAGACTGAAAGTAATTAAGACACTGACGGTTATACACTTACTCCCGAAGGATCGAGACACACTCAAACGAGAGTAGACCGTTGGCATAACGTAATAAAATGCACATAAAATTAATACACATATGGCTTCAGAGGCAACCACAACTTAATTAATTCACCATGACAATAATGCATTTAACAATAAAGCAAGTCAGCTAAATACTTGAATCAAAATCAGAACAAAAAATGTAGAAAGAAAAATTAATCCACGCCAGTTTCCGAAAAAAAGACTGACTCATAAAGGAACTGGAACATGATAAAAAATACACACACGCACTCACACACACAAACATTTCAAGCCAATACGGATCCACGTCCTTTGAAATTTTATAAAAAGATAATATTTGTATTTATCTTAATATGCCCTGGAAATAATAATGAGATTTAAAATTGTAAAATGTTAAAACAAAGATGTTATTATTTTATTCAAAAAGGATTTCAAAGACTTAAAATAACAAACGCTTTATTTGTATTTAATTTTTTTGCATAATAGTGAGGATTATTTATTACTTATTTTTAAAAGCATCATGTTTACTCATTGATTTTCCCTATGGCATGCCATTTAGACTAAGATTATGTATATTTTAGGGATTGTCAATAAAACATATTTTTTAAATGAACCATAAAATTAAAATATCTTGAACACATTTATTGTATTTTAAACTATTTATTGAACACATTTATTGTACTTACTATAAATGTATGAGTTGGTATGTGTTAAGATTATTTTTGTCCTTTCGTTGCTGTTAAACAGCAACTTTGTCTTAGGTTCTTTCTATATTTCCTTTTTATGTATAGGATAGATAGTAATCTTTAAAACACGCACAAAACCGGGGGACATATCCAGTATTTCATTTATAGCGTCCTAGCTTTGTTCTTAGTGTAATCAATAGTTTAATGCTACGTAAATAGCCTACAATATTTCTACTCAACTATCGCTGAAAGGCCTTCAATAGTTTATTAGCCTTTTGCAATCAATAAGTAACGTTGTAAACGTAAGGATCTAGTAGCGCTTTATATAAATGCACAGTTTCGTTATTTTGAATGAGAGTAAATAAAATGTCATAGACTTATTAGATTTTTCTCACTTCTTCACGCTTTGCATTTAAAGAACTAAGTCACGAATTCTAATAATCTACCGAGTACCAAGTGTCGTGTACTACTTTTATAAAATTTAAATGAGATTTGAAATTTAAAGTCCAAAGATAATCAAAAAACTTGAAACAAACGAAAAATATTTTTATCTTTATTACGACGTTAAATGAAGAAACATTATAAGCCACTTATAGTATAACGACATAACTTTATTCCAAATCTTAACAGAACTGAGAAAAGTACAGACAATAAATAGTCTATTATGGGAATTCTTTTCTAGTTTTGAATAAATTACTATCTATGAGAAAATAGTTCAGTAATGTATTCCAATGGACTAAAGACATTTTGCTTGAGTGGAGCCCTAAGTCTTAGTCACAGCGCCGCAATTTACTGGGTAATTGCTACAAGCACTTTGTTTTCACGAATTTTGCTATTTTATTTGACCTAACAAGATGTTCTTGTCTTAATTAATAGGGCCATCACTGTTAGACCTTTTATATAGCGTGTGAAGGAAAACTTTGGATGTGAAATGATTTACCATTCTCATATCTGAAATATGTATGTTATCAAATCTTTGTAGTATAAAATGTGTTTTATGACTTTTTCAATCCTATTTGTTTAAATGTACTTCATATTTTTCGCTTTAATTATATAATAACCGAAAATTTATTACCGTTCCACTATCAACCAACATTTTTGAGCCATAAATGTATATTTTTAAATCAATTATAAACAAATTTATATATGATTTTTGATAAAGTCTTTTAAAGTGGTCTATGTTTTTAAAATAAATGAGAATATTTTCGGTTTATTATATTTAAAAGTTTGATGGACATCAGTAGAAATAAACCTGAATGACACTTGAGAAGCCAGAAGAAGAAGTGTCTCATCACTGAAAAAAAGGAATGTGATGTGGGTATAAATCCCATTAGCCGTCACACTGGTTCGCATTTCAAATAAAGCTATCACACCTTTTTACAGACTATACTAATAGACTTTTCCTATATACGAAGGAAAATATTCCTTTTCATGTAAAAAAAATAATTTATTAATTTCAGTCTCAAAAATGATTTTATGCTCCTAAATTTACCTCACAAATGTAGATACAGATAGTTTATCCCTACAGATAGCAAAAGCAAAGATTTTCAGAACTTATTTTCAAGTAACCGGTGAAATAGCTAAAAAATAGGATTTTAATATATATACAAAACTAGAATAGTATTAAACAAGTAATTAATAATGATACCTAAGACTTTCGCTAGTATTCATTGTAATGAAACCAATATTTTTCAGATTCTGCAAAGTAACCGAATCCTCGGGTTTATGTAGTTTTTTACAATAATAAAATACACTTAGTGAATCGAAAAATATTAGTTTCATTTCAAGTAATTAATAAATCAAAATTAAGACTTATATTAGAAAAAACTTTTATCGGCAGTTTTAAAAAAAAATTTTCAAATTATAAATTAATATGTACATATATATATTTTCAAACAATAATACTAAAGCCGATCTAATAAATCAATCCATTTACACGTCTACCCTTCTATGTCGTCCATATGAATATCATATTTACTACCAATTTTATGGCATGTTGGCAATGAATACATAAAAAAGACATAAAATATTTACATTTTCAATAAATAATTTTGTAGATATATTTATCTGCGTAGTATTATATTTATATGATAACATCGTACAGTAAGGGCTAGGATATAAAAATGGCGGTTAAGGATTCAGTCAAAAGTTAATGTAAGATCTAAAATATAAACTTAAAGACCACGTGTATATATATCAAATATGTGATCTCTGCCAAATTTTTTATAAACACTACAATTTATTACCACAAAAATCTTAAAATTCTAGAATTGACGGTATAAATTAAACCACATATGTATGTATATACATAGATTATAAAATGTTGACTCCGGATTTAAATTTCATTTAATTTAAAAGATACATTTTATTTATAAATGTATTTATACATATATATGTATATATATAACACCGCTTTAAGTTATTCAAAGTATTGTTCGAGTGTTTGGAACATAAATTCAGGCTGCATCGCAAAAGCTTCTGAAATTATATACAAGCCACTTAGGCACATCCGAAGTGTTAGATCAGAGAGGCTGATATCGGCGCAGCCAGTTACGCAACATATCTACCTACAACTACATATAAATCAGGTATTTATTTAAACCCTGAATAATTCTTTACCAATTAAGATTTAACAATATATCTTAGTCTTCATGATTATTAATTTGTCTTCATCATTTCAGGATACACAGCTAGTAATTTAGTAGTGGCGTTTAAATTTTAACAGTAATATTTAGAAACATTAATTCAATATAAATGAATAGGTATATTTAATGAATTTTAATAATTTTAATCTTACCTGAATTCCTTACAGGATCGGACACTCATAAAGTCCCATCAAACAATTCCACTGTTATCAGTCCATATCTATTTAAATACGCACTGTTAGTCAAAGTTTATGGTTTTGCGCGAATGTAAAAGTTACGGCCGGGCGAGCGAGTGGCTGGGCCGCAGGCCTCCCAAGAAGTGGCGGCTACAGAGGGTGTAGGGTGCCGGGGGTGACGGTGAGAGGGTGTATCGAACGCATGCGTTTTTCATCCGCTCCCGGTCGACTGACGTCACCCGCGATCCGAGCGAGCAAACCAACAGCCTCTGTACCACCGCATCAGACCCCAACTATTCCATATATCCTATTATCTCAGATTGTCAAGACGTTATTTGAATTTCTGTATTCATTCGTGCATTCAAGATTTCAATGGACAAGCAATTTTATAACATTATAATCTGTTTAAAGTTATAGCAGTTAAATAGATTTTGTGGATCTTTCATGCACTTTAAACTCATAAACAAATTTAAATAATAACATTACTTCTGTTTTATAATGTCTTAAATATAAACTTCCGCTCAACTAAAATCTTCCGTCATTTAAGAGGTCGTTTCACTTAAATGGACTTCCACCTCACTTTGAGCACCTACTTATCACAGTGACAGTTACTCCGAAACAACAAGAAACTTGCTCATTGGGTTTATTTCAACCCGACCGCCCTCCGGGTAAAGTAACTATTTAAACTGATAATTTTGTAACGAGAAAAACTATCAGCAATAAATTTTACTGATTCAAATAATTGTGGATTATTTTTTAATACGTTCTGATTCCAAAATCTGCGAAATGCAATTAACAACCTGCCAGTTGAATACAATCCCTTAAGCTGGCGGCCTCATATAAAACAAAAAGTTGATAACAAATGTACCAGAAGCGTTAAAGAATTTTTTTTTTTTGTTCAGAATTACCTTGCAACGGTTTTTATGTTTTGCAACATGTTTCGCGTTATCCACGGTTCCACCTGTCTGCTGATAAGAATTTTTCCGTAAATGTTTTTTAGAAAATTTGAGTTCCTATTTAGCCAACTCTCTTAACAAAAGAATTGTAGAATACAAATTATATTTAAAATTATTTTAGCGATATATTCTTTTTAATGACATTAAGTAAATATTACTGTAATCTACAAATGTCATATTATATTTCTCTAAACAGAGAATGGATAAAAAAAATTGAAGTAAAAAAGGTTTTATCCGATGGATACAAAGCACGAGGAGAACGAAGTGATTACCAATTCAGATTAGACCAATACATCTTTATTCAAATGGGAATTGTTTAAGGTAATGGTTTATCACATGACTGTTAATGCACTGTTATTGTCTAATTATTATGTACTGAAATGAAAAATTACCTCACGGCAGCTGAAATATAATGTTAATCATGATAAGAATACAACTCCCAACGTTAAGCAACAAATTTACTTATGAAATTGCGAACCTTACTGAAATTTTGATATATATTTTTTTATGTTAACAACTAATATAAGAATACAATAATGTCATGTCATGACTAATATAATATCAATAAATAAAAATAGCAATTATTCTATTTTGAGTAACTGCAATGAAATAAATACCTGAATTATTTTATAACAATATTATTGTCACCATAAAAAAATGTTCATTACAAGATATTTAAATAGATTAACTTTAGTTATTTGTTAATAAAATTCCAGACATTTACAGCCCCAATGAGAAAAGTTGCAATAAATTATCAATTTTAGGCTATTTCCAAGTGACAAAAAAGTCACAAATGTTGTAATAATTTCTTATTTAGTCGGTGAATATTAAAAAATAATATTATATAGCAAAACCTTTAATTTTTGTTAAATGCATTACACTCGTGTTGTTAATGACTATTTGCTAATGGCTCGTGAACACAATCATAATCCAATCACTAATCAACATGCCATGTTTTATTGAAACTAAATGGGTCAATTTATGATCCCTATTATTTCACATCGTAAATTGGTATCGATTTAATGTTCGTGTCAAAAAAAAACATTTAAAGTTATAATATATCAGCATTACATTGCATTTCAGATATTTTTCTCCTTTGCAGTACAAAAGATTATAGTTTTAAGCTATGCTTATAAAACTCTCACGGTAGAGTTCGCTCGATTCATGTACAACTGCGGGATGTGGCCTCATAAAAATAAATTAATATATGAGTGTTACGTGTGTAAAAAATTATGAATTACATAAAAGTCAGTCATTTTAGGAATGATTTAGTAAGTCTTCGTGTATTCAGAGAACAACTAATAATGTGTAAACATTAGTATTAAATTTGAAACGATAATTTCTGTTAATGTTTGGTTTTTAAACTATTCGGATGCTTTTATTTTACTCAAATATATACTGAAAATAAACATTCTATGTAAACGAATATCATATAGTAATTATTTTTTTTCATTCCAGTGGAATAATTATCAGCACTTAGGAAGTATAGTAAACTAGATTTATTTACCTTAAACACTGTAATTGTTTGTTCTGGTAGGATTTACCAACTCAATTTTAAAGAAGTAATCTTCAACCGATTGCACTGAAAATTTGTATACACATTTAGTTTGGAAGATAATGCATGGTTGGTTATGCGACAACATGTTTAATCAAACGTGATACAACACCCAAAATAGAGGATTGTTTACTTATAATACTTTTTCACAATACTGGATCAAATAAAGAGCCGGTTAAAAATGACTCAAAGAAAATTGCAGGATAAAGGCATCAAAGAGTTTTATTTTAAAATCGCCTAATATTTTTTTTTCCTTTCACATTTACCTTACGACTTATAATGTTGTTATATCATCTATTTAATATAGCTTATCGTAAAATTTGCCTGTGAAGATAAACAAGCGAAATAAATAACATTGTTTGATTGATTTTATTTTCGAGGTTTTTCAAACTGTGTGAAAACGAATACTTAAATAAGAACGTTGAGTAATTTGATCAAACGCGAGCAAAAAAATCCCTTCCGAGTTTCGCCCAAAATTTGACTATTAAACTAGATATGTACCCGAAATTTCGAATTTGTGCAAGTTAATATGTGTTACAAGTTTATTTATTACATAAAAATAGATATTCTAACCAATTGGATTACATTAGTTCTTGTAAAATTAAATTTGTTACGCTACTTACCCTCGGGAATACGGAACTATATTAAAAATAAATATAATGAATTTTCCAGGTAAATTAAAGCCGACATGTTATTCCCATATCTTATATTATGTACAGTAAAGTGTTTTTAAAACCGTTATGTAAATCTTTGAGAATCAGAAATCAACACACAAATACGAGTACATATGTGAATATCCATCAATATTTTTTTTTTTACTTCAATAAGTATACATGTATATTCGCAATTAGTATTGAAGTTGTTCTTAAATAAAAACAACACTGTAATATGTATCATGTCCAGTAGTCATTTTTGAAACAACGTTGTTTTTACCATTTATTACAAACGATGATTCATAGTAGGTGCACGTTTTACGAAAAATACCGACAATATATGAGTATAATGTAGATGAGTAAGTCATGCTTAATTTTTTATTTTAAAACCAATATTTTTTAATAATTCTATTAAATGTTTATCTGTTAAATATATACTGTACACTTCTTTGACTTCTACATACTTAGTAACTAATTGCAGTTGCATTACATCTATGACTTTAATTAAAGCCTTTTGTCAAAGTTAGATGAAGTTGTAGATCGAGCTCGCGCTATAGGCTGATTCGTCAGCGTTATTCAGGGATCGATCAATAGTTTTGGAATGAGTCTAAAAAGTCCAGCGGAGCACTATGAACACCTAAGGGTTTCCAAGAGACATATCCTGGGGAAATCCCATGATGACGTCGTTACATCACTCCCAAAAGAGAAAGATCCCAAAAGTCAAGACCTCAATTCCATAAACAGTTTATGATAAGAGCACATAATAACAGTAGAGTTAGGATCAACTAAGAAGCCTCAAGATATGGATATGTTGAAGTCTTTTATTCGGCATAACAGAAAAACTTAATATAAGGCCCATGCAATAAGTTTGAAGATGCAGAACGAGTGGTTAGACATAGATTTTTGCAACCCACCAGCACTAAAATGATTGATCACCAGCACTGCTAAAAATTTTACCTTAATGAATTCCAATTGACTCTCACCGATAACAGTAATTTAGTAAGATGGGGTAAAGGTACCGGAAAAAACTTAGTTGTTTTTTGGAAGCAGTTGCACCGCTAAGCATTTGCTGGTGGGACATAAGGTAGCGATGAATACTCGCGTCATTACGATAGTGTTCTGGAAATCATACGTGTAACGGTCAGTCTTTCATTAGCCAGAACGCGAAGGGAAATAACTACAAACGAGCGATTAATAGGTTTTGTGAGAGTAGATACTCGGGCTATAAAATCGAACGTCAAGCCTTACTCTATCCATAAAGTGGCTCCGGATTGAGTTATAATGGATACGTATCAGAAACAATTCCAGAGGATATTTGAGCGTTGCTCGCCAGATAAGACATATTAATGTATTCGCGAATTTCAGAGCGCGTTGTGTTAATAGAGCTTATGGTTCCTTGGGAAAAGAACATCCCCAAAGACCATACCATCAAGGTTCACAAGTATTACGAGCTCACTAACAACCTCACTAGGAATAGATTCGTCGTAGATTTGTAATTGATAGAAGTGGGTGCAAAAGTTATAACAGATAAACATCTCTATAACCTACTAAAAGACTTGAGCCTGTCCAGAACTACCTTAGATTCATTCTTGGAACGTACTACTAAGGCAGCCCTAATAGGTTCTTTTTAAATTTCGTTAGGTAGAGAGAGAGGAGCTTGATAGGTGGAGGTGAGCGTTTAACGCGCGTTAGATAAGGGCGCCTTAAACCTACACCTGGGTCACAAATCCCAGGCTCTGTTAAAACTTCTCTCCCTGCAACGCGATAGACGCAGCACCCGCACGTTGAATCTATTGAATGCTAAGAACTTTCATCTCAGATGTTGTTATTCAATAATTTATAAAATATGTAAAATGCGATCAATACTTCTTAAAAATACAATTTTTTAAGTTTATTATTAATAAAATATGAGGCATACAGTAAACTTATTTTATTCGTGGGTTCTATTTAGGAATATTAAATGCAAAAAGTAAATTCAAGCAAATTGGCATTTAACATCTTCAAACTAACGCTATGTTAATAATAATCCAGAAAATTAAAAAATATGCCGAAGTTTCTTTTAAGTTCTATAGAAATAAAAAAGGAAATGCTTTATTGAAATCAGTCAACGTTAACCCTAAAAATGTAAGTGTAATTGCTGAACTTAACCATTATATTAATTATAAATACTCTGTAAAATATTCACTTCGTATTACGTCGTAATAATAAAATAAAGATTTGATTTTATGAATGAGATTTGATTTTATGAATGATTGAAGGAAAGCAGGTGTGTATAATGATATTACACTATTCGAGTCGATTTATATAACCAATTGCCGATGTATTTTTCCGATAAAGGTATGTAAAGGAATGTAAGGAACCATAAAATTTTATTTTCACTATGACGTGATTTTATTCATGGTAATTTAAATACGTGCTTATAATAATGTAAAGTTACCGAAACAGTATAAAGCGTATTGTTTTAATAATAGCACCCCACTGGACAAATACTTTTAAAACGAAAAATAAATAAATCGGAATTATGGTTTTAACATTGCATAGTTATAAGTTAAATATGATGACATTTATTGGTTAAATATATTTGACCAAACAAGCAAAAGCTATTTTTTTGGAAAAAATATTGAGCTAAGCGGTTATAAATTTTACTTTATAATAATTCCAAAAACTTTCTTTTCCATCTAAAAATACATCCGTCCAGCTCAAACATGTCCATCGAAATTTTACTATATCTGCAGCCCCTTATCTAAGAAACTTAACCATGCTACTAACATTGAGTAGCACATTGTTTAAACCGAAATTTATTTTACTGAAGTAGCTTATTGAAGTAGCATTTAAGAAAAAAATGATTAGATTGATTTTTTTTTATTCTAAAGGGGGCAACCGAACAGACTTCCTACCTAATGGAGGTAGTACCGTCGCCCATGAACAATGACAAAATAGTTTTGCGGTGTGTTGCTATCCTTGAATTGGGGAAGAGAGGGTGGAAAATGTGCAAAAGGGAGGGAAAAGGCAAAGGGCAACCGGCTGTCTCACTCATCAGATGAAACGCAGCCAGTTAAGACTACTTCACGCCGATCCTCTGTGAAAGGGTGGTACTTCCCCGGTCGAGCCAGTCTATGTTCGAGCTGCAGTAACTTGATCACAGCTGGGCTCTACCACCTCAAAAATTTATTTTTCTGTCTAGGTATTAATCGGATTCCACTAAATAGACTCTAGCAGAAAGTTAAACATTAAATTGACATCATTCTGTCGATTATTTTTAGAGCTCAGTAAAACGAATCTGTTTTCTGTATACCAAGTTTATTGTTTAAGCGATGCACTGAAGATGGACTCAGTAGTGTTTCTCTCTTAAGCCAAACTGTTCTTTAGGGATCATTTTTATTGCTTCCACTTATTGCTTTAGTCTCTTAAGACGCAGAATGTTCCGAAAATGTTGAGCAGAGTAATTGTCCTGTAGTTCATTAGGAGATTCCATGGTTTAACCGGTTTATTTAAACCAACTACGATGGTTTCTTTTTATTGGTCTAAAAACGCGCATCTATTCAGTAGCGACTAGAATAGTACGTCCAATAACTTATGCCAGTAGGAGTTGCAGCACTTTGTTCACCTGTCACTTCCAATAGTGACATTCAGTTTCTGTGTCTACCGGAGATTGCTAGATTTTCTTAACATTGTACTTGCCTACTTTATATAACTGACCTGGGTCACACGCTTTTTGAAAAAGCTCTCTAGACTGTACACTAGTCATTCGGCGTTCTTATGGCGATCGAAGCCAAGTGGTTAATTCGGTCTAATTAAAAAAGACATAACCAAAATAGCGTCATTCTTCATCACTCTTACTTAATTTCCCTCTTATTTCATCACGAACTCCCCAGCGTCTATGGGACAGAAAACTTTCTCTTGTCGATCTCTATTGATTCTGATAGGTGACTTATGATGTGATATGCGCGAAGAGCCTGGTGGGAGTTGCTATTCGATCAGCTGACAATTGCTTATAGTTTTTGTCTACATTGCCGGCAATTGGTTGGTTAAACTATCTGGATTAGGGTGGGTCTGTGGTCCGAATCTAGCTCGGATAGCACTTCGATCAATAGGAATTTGAGGATCGCGTCCTTCAGGCCGACTATGTCGAGCACATTGGGTCTGTATTGTGCACGGTCACAGAAAGGGTCTGGTTTCAGATTGAGACGGAATCAAAATCTTATATTAAATTAATTAATTAAGAAATCAACATTTTAATTTTTTCCTTCAAAATTGGTAAATTTGATTAAATATAAAGTTAAGTACCATATTTTTCCAATAACTTTTCTAAAAAGCCACATGTATATTTTTGTTTTAATATTACAACAAATGTATTTTTCCAAATTCTGAAGTTATAACAATTAGTGCCTCTTTCAACATTCATTAATATACAATAATTATTATCGTTTACTATTAATTCATAATAATTTACAAAATAAACAACAATATATGAAATTGAATTTTGAGTCAGATGTTACATTTATATAAATCAAGCCTTCAACAATAAAATTAATTTAGTTTACTGCTATGTACGTACATTCAAACGTATAGTGACGTAGATCATTGTTACGCATTGATTTTTGCCTATTGTTTCTCGCATCCACTCGAATGCTTGATTAAAATGGTACTAATTGACTCTGAGATTCCTTAATTGAGATAATCAGGCCTTATTTTGTCAACGGTATATCTTGTTTTATTCATGTGATAAAAATTGAGTTTATTTTGTAATGGAATTTCAAAAAAAAACTTATATTTACATTACCATTAATTACTACACTAATAGACACGATTTTGCTGAATTACATTATTTCTCCGATACATTATTTATACTTATTCTTTTTTCCCCTTTACGGAACTTATAATTTAACATCTCATATATAATTACAGAAGCTGAAATACTAATATCTTAAAAAAAAGTTAAATAAATTCTATGGAGCCCTTAAAAAACTCATGTTTGATTAAGGACGTAGTATAATTTTGAATCCGCATAATTAATAGCACTCACTGTAACTTCTGTAATATCGCCCGGTGGCTAAATGGCTTCGAGTCGTCCACATCAAATATTCCGACATTAGTTTCCTCTGGCGAAACGGAGGTTGACAAGAGGATTTGAAAGGGTTGTTATAAGTGATTTAAGGTTTGCCATTTGATGTAAAATTTCTTTCAAAAACAAAGACTTTGTGAGACAATGGAATATTAGTTTCAGACATATAAGGCTTTATTGATAATAAGCTTCACTTTGACGATTTATTTACAACAGAAATAATGTGAAACATAGTCTCTTAACTTAGAGACATAATATTATATAAAGAGTTAGAATTGCATATATATGAAAAAAATATTAATTTTAGAATGAATAAATTTCACATTAAATAGAAATAAAACTTTCCTTAGAGCAGCGCTTGTCCAAGAAAGTAATTAAATTTAGTTACTTCAGAGACATAATCCTAAAGAATTTATTATTTTGCAAAACCTACAAAGAGTAATAGTGTTTATGACTTTTGTTTTTTAAAAGTTCAGTTTCGCATGTATTTGAATAAAAACTGTGAAAAGTTGAAGATGAATTATCACCAATATGATCGCGATGACATCCCGTTTGTAAGAATTTAATATAAGATGTTCATCAAACTTAGAACATCGATCACTCACATTCGCTTCGCTGGAGCGAATTACACTTCAAAATCTTCAACGAATTTTATATGAAAATGTTTTCTTTTTATTCTCCCCTTAAAGCTTATATCTGTATAACTTTGATCCCATATATATGTAATGAATCAGAAATCGTAAGAAACAACAATTTCTACTAGTAGCGAAGATTCAAACAAAAAATGTAATAAAAATAGTTTTCACATTAATCGTATTTCTAAGACTTGAACAAAATGGCGTTTTAAATTTTCGTTTATTGATTTGCAAAATCATTTCAAAAGAATATATCATACATCAGTACAGATATAACTTTTTAATTTCACTTATTTTACGTTTCTTCCTGATGACATAGTGGTATATACTATTTTGAAAAACACTTGTGTCATGCTGACAGCGCTATAACTTTTAACAATCTAGTTAGCGTGATACTTGAACCAGCTAACACTTCAACGTGCTGTTAACTACTTAAGGAGTATGTGTTTTATATCTAATGGTAATATCACAAAATGCATCTCTATAAAGCATCAAACAAAAGTAAAATATAAAATAATTGAATAATCCTGAAAAGGGAAACATTAAAATATTTTACACAGGAATATTAAAGTTCTTTTATCCGTCCAGATTTACATATTATAATTTAAAATTCTGTTACTATCTCCTGACAATACTGTCTAATAACTTTTAAAGAAGGGGATTAATAACGAATCATAACAAATAACGGGAAAAACAATAGCGTTTTGCGTATAGTAATAACAGCATCTTAAGCACGTGTAGGTTTAAACCTTTTTAATAGTATCTTAGAAATTAATGTATATAAATTCCTTACATAAAAACAAACAAAACTTATTCCAAATTATATAACAACTGCATCACATTCAAAATAGTAATTTTAAACTTAATATCCTGAATACATCAATATCTGATCAATGAATAATAAAATATAAACATTAAAATAAAACTTTTTTAAGGACCGAAACAAAGTTTGTCTTCCACAAAATTGTATCTATCTAAAAAATACTTATATTATTTCTTAACCTCTAAATTATAAATTGTGAAGCCATATACTGAGGATACAAGATAATAATATGTTCCAAGATAGTCATGTATTTAGAGCGCCACTGAAGACCAAATTTTTTTAATAAAACAAAGAGAAATGATGATTATAATACACACGTTCGAACATATTTCAGAATTTCCGTACGACAAGAATAAATATAACGAATAAAACAAACTGTTTCTCAATTAAATTCTAGCATCCGTGTATAACAAAGGACTTGCGTTTGATTAAAGAAACGATAACGTACCACCCTCACCCTAATAATGCCGTCTCCTTTCCTGTCCGGGTAAAAATCTATTATTCCTATAAAACGGATAATAAGAAAGAATAATATGCTGAAATCTATACATGTTGAATACAGACTCTTGATGTTTCTACAATGACAATGATAAAACACCGCAGTTCTTTGCAAATATTTTTTACTCAACTGCTATAAAAGTTTAAATTAAAAAAACATCTCTTTTCACGAAAAATATGTTTTACAATTCTTGCAATATTTTTTATAGTTTTCGGGCTAGACCATGACTATAATTGATACTGATGAAATCATCATCATCATCATCATCAGCCTATCGGAGCCCACTGCTGAGTAAAGGCCTCTTCGCACATGGAGAAGGTTAGAGCATTGATCACCACGCTTGCTCAAGACGGGTTGTCGATTTCAATCTTATAATTTGAAATTATAAGACCAGGTTTCCTCACGATGTTTTCCTTCACCGTCTGTTATTGGTGTCTAAATACGCTCAGAAAGAACATATGATTCAGAAAAGATCACAGTGGTATTTGCCAGGTTTCGAACCCGCGACCTCATGTGTGAGAGGTGAGTCTTTAAGCTCCAGGCCACCACGACGTTACTGATGAAAACGAAGCCTTAAATGGTGACCCAATTATAATTAAATCTCTTAGGAACGAACTCTTAGATAGTGCATGTTTGGTGGTGGTGTGCCTTGCTTGGTCTGAGCACCGCCGTGTTCTCAGGGAAGTGATCGGTGGCGGCGACCTCTCGCGCCCGATCTTAGTTCAGGCCATGGTGCGCAGCGAAAGGTACTGGGAAGCCGTCTTCTCCTTCTGCAATGCAGTCATGCAAGCTAAGGAGGATGCGGAGCTTGTTAGGAAGCAATCCTCCTCACACTCAAGCTGTTGCAGGAGACGCTCCGGGCGTTGGAGATCATGGTCCTACAATTTTGTCTATTATTCTGAATATGACGGTACTGCCTGCGACATCTCTCTTAACATTGTTATATTACATGACATCACTGAAGTGCGTGATATAGGACCCATGTGAAAGGTAGAACTAATTTCATTATTAGCAAACAGATGGCGCTATTATTAATAAGTTCAAATGCGATACAAGTAACTGCATCGGCGTCGTTTGATATATTCAATTTTAATAAATTAATAATGAAATTCTCTTGTACGTTAGAAAGCACATTAGTCAACCGTTGTACTTGTAAAAAAAAAATTTGAAATTCAAAAACTTTATAAAATATCAAGATATCTTTACTTTATAGATAAAGCCAAGTGTCTCAGAAAATAAATCTAAGTGACACGTTATTAAAATATATTCGATAAACCTCTGTCATTTAATGTATTCATTATTAAAATATTGAGAGTCTATATGACGGTAACATTTTAGCCAGTCAATATTTTAATATTTTTTTCTTTGAACTGTGTTAAATAAGCATTCAAATCTTATTTACATCGATGCTAGCACTTCACACTATACATTTTTTTTTACCTTCAAGGACAACCTAATAGTTAAAACATTTATAATTTATCACTAATAATATGAACCTTCTGCAATATGCAGTATTAATTACTACAAACGTTATTTACCATTATAGAGTAATAAAAACGAAGTATCTATTGTACACGGTAAAATTTTATTACAGCATAAAAATATATTGGAGCGGATTAACTTAAGACTTCTTAAGCAACATTTTACCCAGCAAAGTTATGTTCTTACCGAGTAAGTACTTCAAAAGTTCTAGCCGCATTAAAGAGAATTGTAAATGTTCATCAAATATAGATTTTACTTACTATTTGTACGAAAAAGGTATTCAATAATTTAATTATGAAATTTTTAAACCATTTGCAAAGGTCATCGTTGAGAAGTACAAAATTTGAACTTAAGATACACAGGTTTAATTGAAATTTTAATGTTATTGTTAAAAGAGTCATTAGGTTATTTTTCAAAACATACAGATGGGAACAAATGAATATTTCTACTGAAGAATATGCAATAAAAAAAAGAATAGCTTTTTAAATAATAATTACACGCATATTTTTAAAGGCTCACAAAATCGTTCCTGTCACTTCTAACAATGACATCAACAATTTATTTGTACAAAAATATGTAGATAAGACATTTCCTCTTAAAATCATCGAAAATTGAATAAAAATCAAGTGTTCTATTACTTCTGAATAAAACTCTACCCGTAAGTGATGTAAAAATCTGTTTATTTTTTCTAAATTGAGATTATTTTCTAGTATTAAATTACCTCACGCTGTACATGGATGTCCTCTTCAATTTAAAACTGATAATAATTTTTTTATTATTAAATTAAATTTTAATGTCAGTGTGCTAATCGAGAATTTTTATTTGTTTATTGTTTCCTATATTACAAGAGTAGGCCTGAATAATTAAACAGTATAAAAACGTATATCGTTACTGGTAATATTTTCATTTAATACGTAGGTTGGAGGCTAACAACAAGTCTTTCAAGTTTACAGTAATTTGATAGTAATAAAATCACCACCCGTTCAATATTGTATATCAAGGTCGATATTTTCAAGTTCCATTCTATTTTAATGAAACTGTCAAAGTTGCTTCATGTTGTTATAAAAAAAAAACAGATAAAGTATTATATCTGTTTAATTAATGAAAAAAGAATTTATGGAAACAATTGATTGTTTCTTTTGACGTCTTATTGTCTTTGACCTGATGTAGATATGTTTTACTTCATAAACTTCGTTGCTCAAGTACACTTGTTAACCATTCCACGCAAGGAAACGAAGCAATACCAGCCTAAAATATTAATGAACCGTAACGGATACTTTCCGCAGCGTCTTTAAAAACAGTAATAAATTACTGTACATCAAATCGGTACCGATGAAATAGAATATGAACAGCTACTATAACATCTCATGATCATGAAAGACGGAGGACGCGTGCGCGTGCGCAGGCAACGAGGTCTCTAGTGTAGCTACAACCAACCTAGAGCAAGCATAGCAAGTAAAAGTAACTTTTAACAATACCTTGACGGCGCCTGAGCGCTGCGTACGTCAGTTTTGCCAGCACTTACTGCGGGGCAATACGTATTGCCCGGTAAACTTTTACGACCAATATAAATAGAGTTTGTGTCTTCTGTTTTCAATATTTGTTTATCTTAATATTTGATCAAATTAAACATCACTGTGAACAACTGAGAGTGTTTTGAATGTTTCCTTCGAAGTAAATGTAATTTCTTATAAAGGACAGTTCGTATAACGACACTTTGGATGTTACGCTCGCTTCACCGTAAGTTGTTTTTATTTTAGAATACGTGTTTTATAAAGGCTGTTCAGTATTCCTTGTTTTGTTTTGAATTTTTATTACAAAATAATTTTTATATTATTACTACTATTTCATACAAGAAGTTGAAAAATTTCTATTTTGTATAAACTATTTATAAAACGAGTAATCAGATTTCATACAATATTTGTTCTGTCTGCTTTAAGTGAATTTTAATGAAGTATCGAAAGTGTCAATTTCCTCCCATCGGTCTGCGGGCTACTTGGGTAACGATTGATTATGAGCTACATTCAATGGAGCCATTCAAACAGGTTTCCATGCAGACACGTGTCCCGTTTAAAGAAACCTGTACATAAGAGTTGTCACGTACTACTTGCTTGAACCTGGTTTAAAAACAATCGCTGAAACGCTGTAAATGTTGTCCATTTCTGTTCAATTTAGGATGAAATTTCCTTATATTATATCTAGATGGCTATCTCCGATTAAAGTTATTTTTCTTTTATAAGCCATGCCTACATTTTCTTTTGCATACCATTGAGTTCGTCAAATTTGTTGTAAAGGAATATGCCATGGGGTATAAAAATATTGTAAACTATTACACAAATGTCAAAGTTCTAACGATGTTATATCATATATATATAAAAATGATAATGGATTTAAATTATTAATTTAATATTCAACAGTATCTGTATTCTAGTGACTAGAAAGTATATATTTTGAGTAAGAAGTTAATTTTATGGCAATGAGAGTTGTGCAATAGTTTAATCGCTTAATTATTTTTTCACTCAACGTAAATTAAGTATATTTTCTTCTATCTATAGTCTATTTTACTCACGATTGAACCATATAGAACAAATTGCTTTCCCTAACTGATTGCAATTCAAAAAACGAATCCCGTATATTACTCACACCTCGTTTGAATGAATAAAAATAATGGCAGGCAGGCATTAAATTTCAATTGAAACAGTGAAAGAAAAACAATAAATAATTGTCTAGAATTTAGCATAATGTAGTAATTGCTATTTTCCTGTCGAAGACACATGCATACATTACAGGAAATTAATTTTCCATTTTCTCCTTATGTTCTCTTCCGTGTATACATTTCTTCGGGATATCGTTTTACTTTTAACACAAAAGAGATTCATATTTTAAAATATTAATTATCAAAACCAATTAAATGAAACTAGTATTATTCGGATTTACTACGCGGATTTTATTATTTCAAAACTACATAATCCCGACGTTTCGGTTACTTTGCAGCAACCGTGATTACGGGCAGACACCTCGTCAGTAACCGAAACGTCGGGATTATGTAGTTTTGAAATAATAAAATCCGCGTAGTAAATCCGAATAATACTAGTTTCATTTAAATGAATACTCGCGAAAATCTTAGATCTCATTATCAAAACCAATTCTATAAAAAGATGATCAATAAATATCAACAAATTCAATAAGTTTTTAGCAAATTATATATAGCACTAAAGTATCATCTCTAACAATAAAAGTAATGTTTGAAATGCTTAATGCTTATCTAACGACTTAAGAGGTCTGAGTAAACTTTACTTTTAGCAGTCTGGTCACGCCTCTTGAGCTATTTGATTTTATACCTCATCCGACATTCCAAACTATTTACATTTAGGGGCATCTGCGAATGTAAATTTAACTTTATGGACATTGAATAGCCGCAAAAACTTTTATGTTCTATTTTACAAGTGTGATAAATAGTGAATATAATCTCGCTTATCAATAGATATTACGACTTTATAGTGTAAGTTTATCTATAAAATTTTATATAGACATAAAGAGTCAATCAAAATGGCTATTATCACTCAATTTGTAGTGAACCTTTAGATTGTCGCAAGCAACCTGCATGCGACTCGCTTCAGCAATCACTTTCGAACTCTGATACGAAAACAATAACCTAACCTTGAAATGTGGCCACAAAAAATACGTTTATACTTAAATCCGTTAATCCAGTTAGCTCGTTTTAAAATTGTAAAGCAGGGTCGTGTGTTAAATCAGTCATAAAGAATCGATTTTCCAGCCGACTTTAAGCATTAGCCCATTTAAAGAACATCATGTATATAAAGGTTTTTGTAAAAGCAGATACTTATAGATTTAAAAGAATTTACTCCTTCAATTTAAGATATTTCGATGAGTTAAATTAAGGTATAGATTTAAGGCATTCATATATTTCAACACCATTGTCTATTAAAAGTTGACATAATGGTATCACCATCTGTCATTTCTTTCGTCAATTGATTCTTAATGCGTTTATAGAAAATGCTTGGCTCACTTATACAATATATAATTTTGGCCTGTCACTGATAGCGTAAAATCTGTCAAAGGTGTGAATACACACAAGTACTTACTTATATTTATATATATAAATAACTTGTTCTCTAATCATTACACAATATATTTATTTATACTCTATAAGGAAAAATATCACAAATTCATTTCGTATTATGCAACGAACTAGAAAATGTATAAAGAATGAATGAAACAGCAAACTATAATTTGCAAAATAGCAAGACGTCTTGTAGTGCAATGTTTCCCAGACAATTAGATAATGAGTTGTTTCGACAGGTGTTTAACATTCGACCGGTCTCTGGCTATACTCATGACTGTTTGACACACACCGACCTTCACATTTGTGAACACCAACGGCATAAATAACGTCATTGCATCAAATATAAGATTCACAATTAGATTCATTTCCTATTTAATATACCCTTCTAATGCTGTGAGATATGCATTTAAGAATTTATAATGACAATTATAGACGTTTTGATGTGCATGTAGCAATGTTTTTGATAAACATGGTAAACAGTGTTCAATAACGGATGAAAAAAGCAAAAGTATGTAACTTGTTTTATATTTAACATCCGAGTACTGACAGAATCAACAGTTTGATATAAACTCAAAAAATTCCGCTTCAATTTCAAACAATGTGTACAACGATTTAACAATACATTAAGCAACAAAAATTTCCCGGAACGGTATGTCTATTATCGTTGTGATATATCTGAAAGTTAACGAGGCGGCGGTTTATTCTGAACGATTTGTTTAGTCTTCATAAATAACCATGAATTTTATATATTCTGTAATCGAATTTTTGGAAATCGAAGATTTCTAGTTTCTAAAAGATCTATTAACGTTATTTTTTATTAAAGATACAAAACTATCAATGAACTTGGAAATCAAGACATCTAACACTCTAATTATGTCACTAACCAGCTGTTGCCAGCGGCTTTGTCCACATAATGAACACCCTTTGAAAAGCGCGTTATCATTATTGTCAGGTTTAATTCGATTTCTCAATGATTTCTTAATGATTTCTTAATCAGATCCAGACTTGGTACCAACGGAACTATTGTAGAACACTGTACTATCGATTAAAAAAAATTAAGAAGTTATAGCGTAACAAGCATTTAGTGCAATTTAGAACATCCCCTTTTTTGAAGTCGTTTAGAAAGTAGCTACAGTTCCTCGTTTGACACAACCTAAATACGTTTAAAACTATCATCAAAATCAGTCCAGCCATTCTAGATATTAACCGTAAGAAACAGACAAAATTTACAGATTAGAACTTGATGTATGACGTAAAATATATCACAGATTGACGATAGTTTGAAGTGCAGTATGCTTATGCTTGTTTATGTTGGCATCGTCACGCAACATACGGAACATTAACTTTTTCTCATTCATAAATTTTCGCTTATAATACTATTAACGCAGGCTTCTGAATGAAAAACGGGTAACGCTTCGCATGTTGTGTGACGAGTAGTCTTGGACTGTGCATATCAGAATAGCCTCGCTTTATCAAAACTATCTAACCTTGTTAATATTTCATGTACTTTAAAACGGGTTTATAATAATTAATTAATGCTATCGATATATTAATACGTGACGTATGTCAGGTGTTGACATTCGTGATGCTCTTAGTGACGCACCAATGAAGAAACGATTACGTGGACTCAAACTGTTACTACATATTAGTTGTTGTTGATCTAGTGCCTATAGTTTATTTTCAATAAATCTTCAATAAAAGGGAAATTATTTAAAATAACGTCGAAGAATTTGTGTTTTAAAGTTGTCCAACATATTTATAAATTTTATTGCGTACTGTTCGAAATTAAAAGAAATATGTATAAATATATTTTTAATGTTCCCAAATATCAACTATGCATTACTTTTTTACAAAAAATATTCCTGATCTGTTCATATGTAAATAAATAAATAAAATAAAAATAATTGCATAAAATTTAAGTGTAATATAATAATTTTTTTTTTAGTCAGAGATTCTGAAACAGATTTTATTATATGCTTATAAATTACGTATGAATCAATTTGTCAATTAGATACCTCGGAGGCAAAACATATATCACAACCAAATCATAAATTTATATACATACAAGTCTCTACTCCTGGTTTGCTTGTATTGACTTGAATAAAAATTGAACTTGATATACATATTCTTAATTTCATAGAAAACCATCACGCGTTAAGAAACAAAAACATACTCACTATTATAAATCAATACGAAAAGAAGTAAGAAACAAAAAAAATTGTAGGCAAATTCTAAGTATTTTCTTATTATTGCAGAATAATTGTTATAAATGTATTAATTATTTTTTTCTTTACGAAAGAGTTACTTCTGTTGTAACCGTCACGAAATATTAAACTAATTAACTTTCGTGACATAAAAGCATCGTGATAGGGAAACAAACTTCATAAACATTTGTCGTCTTTATAAGGTATAAGTTGATTATTAATTGGCGACTATAAATAATAACGAATTAATATACTTACGTGATACTTTTTAGTCACTACAGTTAGTACCACTTGTTTATTATATATCATACATTCTTAACATAGGCATTCACTTAATAGTAAAATCAAACGTAAAATTGTCCGAAGATAATAAGAGGAACAAATCTTTGAAATTTTTATATTATCTTCGTTATTACATTAAAATCTTTAAAAAAACTTTTGTATTGGTTAAAATCACAATAAAATAAATATTTTAAACCATTGTTTTTGCAATTTTGACACCTTTTTCCACTTTTTTTGGTATCCTTATTATCGTCACTCATTGAAACCCGACCAATATATGAACTTACAGATTATTATTTAGAACAAATGTTTACTTATTCTTTACTATATAAACCAATGCTTAAAACTTGTGATATATATACAACTGTTTGCTTCGTGCGAGATCAAATAGTAATGTAATACACGTATATTTTAACTTTTTATTTTTAAGTTTACTTTTCATATAATTAACTGCACAACTTTATCAATTTAAAATAATAGAATTAAGAATATTTAAGTTCAGAATCATAATTCATACCGGAGTAGAGTAACATAAAACAAATACCAATCAAGAATTAATTCATTATGACGAAAATTGTTCCACACCGTCGCATGCAATGTCGATGTTATTTGAAAGAATATTTTGTTACAAAACAATCACTACACTATAAAAATTTAATGCAATGGGTTTTATTTGGAAATTTAGTGATACAAATTGTAATATAATCCAAGGATCTTAAACTTTGAACATGGAAATCGAAGACGATAAAGAAATGTAATTATAGCTCCTCTTATTTACCTGTCTCATCACCGTATTGTAAAGTAATTAATGAATGTCATATCTACGATTAACAATAGTCTATGCCACAACACCTTTATTGGCTCATGTGTCTCGCAAAGTCGGTCATTGTGTCCAGGTGATAAGTTATCGACATCTTACTGGTCACGAACTGGCTTCACTTGTTCAATCTAACTTTCTATAAAGACATTACAATAGAGCATATCGCAACAGCCTTGTTGGTTGATAGACATAATAAAACTCACACCATACATGCAAAACCAAACTTGTAAGGCAGGCTCATCTTGGTGTAGACTTAAAAATTGTTGATCCTAGACTATAGGCACATAATCACAACGGCAATGATTTGTATAAAAATGAACAAAAAACATCACATGTAATTTAATACTATAAACGCCTAATAAGGATCGACGGATTGAATGCATTAGTATTCTATATTAGAAACGGATATATTGTCATATCGAGTGTTGCACCCTTGTCCTTGCTCGCAGTACTTTCAAAACACCGCATTCCTTGTTACACTCCACATGCTGAGCTCGCAGGTAGTGTTTCGGTCCATGTTTCAATAAACTTGTACGATTATCTTTATGTCAGTTTAAACATAATGTACATTCGTAAGGTAGCATAACTAACGTGTAGATGTATTTCCTATATTTCGTTATCATTTATATCAGAATATCGTAATTGTCTGCTATCAATTGCCATTGTTAAATTCTGTTTTGACTGTTAGCAGTTTTGATGAATATTCATTACAATTGCAGGACCTGTTTAACCTGAGAGGGTGCAGGTTGTATAGTACGTAAATAATGAAATAAAATCGAAAAAGTCGAAAATGTTTGCCATAACACCCGTAACTAAACTCTTTGGTGATGTTTTCTGGTCAGTCCTATTATAAGTTACTTTAATTTACCTTATAACAGAACGAAACATGCTTTCAATATTTATTTTTAAAAAATTAATACTCAGAAAAAATATTAAATAGTCTCTAACTAAATGAAACTCACCATACATATTTTCTTAAAGACATTCCGGAACGTAAACCTATTTCTGTCATTCCTATACACCAAAAAAACAAATAATTTACTTAAAAAACATAGTTTTCTCACAATAATAATCAAAAAGTTTACCTTCCTATAGTCAAATATGTGTGTCATATAAGCTGTGTACGTAAAAGCATTGTAAACTTAAAACGTCTACTTTATCTCAGGGCATTGTATTCAGAGATATATTGAATACGACCGTGAAATACAAGCGAAGTTCAATTATGATAACACTAGCTATTATTGTCGCAATCTATTCAACGCACATTACGTATTCTATAAATAAAATTTATATATAATCTGATTAAATTGACATCAATATTATTTGTACATATTACTTGTAAATAAATATCGAAGTCACATATTTTAAGGTTCAGATCAATAGAGCCTTCTCAGTCTTAGTTTATCGTTTCCGTCAAAAACGTTAGTTGTTGACAAACGTAATAATTAGGTTCTATACTCCACTGTAGTGAATTCCTGCTGTTAGCTTTATCGTAGCGTGAAGCGCAACTTCCGTGAAACGTTAGAAAGAGTAAAAAAATAATTCACACCTCTAATATTATCCAATAGTTCCGTATTGTAGCAGCTAGTCGTTAGTAAAATAATATAAATATTAAACGTTACGCTTTTACTTTCGGAAATATAACATTTTTCATTTAACACATTTTTTATATAAATATTCATTATATTAATATTTTGTTGCAATTAATTAGAAACGTCAATTTTTTAGCTGCCTTCCATAAAACAACGTGACGTGACGTCTGAATTTCGTTACTGGACACAGAACTTAGTAAAATTTGTGACCAGACACTTAATACAATCTTAATTACTTCTTGGCTCTATTGAAATGTAAATACTCAAATAAAAAAAGTTTTATCTTTCAATTCACTATTTTATTTATGTTTGTTTTGATCCAAAACATACCTTACATAATAATAAATATATTACTTTACAAATATTACGCATATTATTGGTGTTGTATAATCAAATTATCACCAGAAGTCGCTATACTGGATCAACTAAGAACCGATTAACCCATTGCGACTGATTCGACCTGCTTGCGAAAAACGAGATGTTGAAACAACATTGATAAGGCAATTATAATATGAGCCGTGTTGCGTAGGCCTAAAACTGTCATATATTTATGTGAATATAATGAAAATTATATTTATATTGTGCTATAACTGCCATTTAATTGACCACTTTTTTGTCAAAATTATACGTTCGGTTACAGCTAGCTTTTGATTAAGACACATTATAATTCGATTACAATGGACATATTTAGTATTTATTTATTTTTAATATTCAATTTTTATTACATCACACGTTTCTTTGTCATATATATATATTTTATTAATGTATTCTAATATATATATATAACTCACACAATTATATATAACTCAAAGTTATCTGAGGTATATAGACATGTAATTTATTTGAAATAGAATTATAATAAATTTCATAAAAACGGCTGTGTTCTTTTTAAGGACAAAATTAAGCTGAAACTTATAATTGAAAACGATATTTAAGGTGATCATAGTTCGGTATTTAATTTACTTTTGCTATAATAGACTATAAATAAAACATTGTATTCGTTGTTCTACTTAGAAAAATGTATCTCGTATTAACTTTTACAGGGTTATACATTTATGACATAGATAAAATCTACGTCTGAGAAACAAAAATAAATCGCATTTCTCTCAGGTTTCTGACAGAGTCATTAATTTTTTTAATTTTAAGAATGTAAAATCATTTTCTATATCTAATGAAATTAAAAAAAAAAACTCGTGCATAATAAAATATATTTTAAAATAAAAACAACATTATATATGGTTGTTTAAAGGTTGACAAAAATTTCACAGTCATACACGCTAAGGTCACACTATAAACTATTAATTATATCAAAATAGGTGATTAGCGCCATGGCTCCTAATATTTTTTATTGCCCAACACCGTGACTGATAAGCGACGGTATAAAAAACCTGTGTGCTGGTAAAGGCAAAGTTAAAAGTCAAAGGGTAACTAATTATACATAGTTAAGAGTTCGAAAATAATTCGTAAATTTCAAAACAAAGATTTCTTTTTATTGTAAATCTTTATTCTAGAATATGTTACAATTTCAGAATTAAGATTGTTACTTCATGTTGTAAGCTTGCACTATTTTCATGCAATACGTATTTTGGCAAATAATATTTGTAAATAGTTGCAGGTGTAATTTCTTTTCAGTACCCATAATCATGTGTACAAATTGTTTTAAGTAGATGACATAGTGATCTTATTTATAGTTTTTAACTCTATAAAGCCACTCTAACAAGAGATATATAATAAGTAATAAGATCTAAGACTTTGGAGGGTATTTATTTAAATAAAGCTAATTTTTTCGGATTAACTAACCGCTTTTTGTTATTTCAACTACATACTTCTTACGTCTCGGTTACTTCGCAGCAACCGTGATCACGGGCAGACGAGATCTCGTATAATTACTTGTTTTATTATTAGATGGGAGTTTAAATATTTTAGATCACACGTATTAAATAAAATATTAATTCAATCTTTCAAAGTTTTTCCCTTCTAAAGTCCAGCAAAATCATGAATATGTATTACATACATTTTATATAATTTCTATGAATATAGACGACGACATCTTTTTTAACATATTATTATATAATTTTATTATAACATTAATAATAAATTTTAGGTACTATGTAAGAAAACTAGATTTGCATTATTATTTTTTTATATAACGCTTAGAAAGTAAATTATAAATATTATCATCGTAATATTTAGTTAGTTTAGTTATTATTAATGTCATTGTTTATAACTAAGAAATTACAGAGTAATTTTGAAAGAAATTCAGTCTCTATTTTTATTATCTTGCAAAGAAGAGACGAACCTTAAATTATCTAAATCAAAATCTCTAAGCGGGTAAGTAAAAAAAAATACTGAATTTCATAACTCTGCATTTCTCAATGATTAGAACAACACATAAATTGTACCAGTACCAATTTTCACACACCTTATATAATGTATGGCTAACACCTCTCATTGTACATATATCATAAAAACATTTAGGATATTATTATATATAAAATTAAAGGTCCCATAAAACTATTTTCAAATAGTTCAACAATTTAACTGAAATTAGGGTTATAAAAATTATTTTATATTAATTACTTTTATTGTTTCATGATAAGAGTAATAAGGCGGAAGCTTTAAGTAAAAACAAGTAGGGCAAATAAATTTCAACTCACAAAACAAATAATCAATAAACAAAACATTCAAAGATATGTCTTTTATTCTTTCATAGCGTATTATCGTTCGATATGGTGGCAAGAGTAATTTTAGTACGAGTTACATGGTCATATGTCCTTTTGAAGCTACCTATCCGTAAATTATTTCTGCCCAAATACCCACATCACATTCAAATGCAATATATATGCAAAGATTTATTTACTAAAAACAAAAAACTATGTAAGTAACTGAGTATGTTTAGTGGACTATATGCAATACAGTCTTTTTCTCTACAATTACTTTGAAAGTGATTTCCAATAGCTGCATATTTCAGTACAATAATTTAATAACAGACATTTATCACATTACATATATGAGTACGAAATGAGTTTTATAATAAATCATTAGCCTTATGGAGATGTTATTTATATATATTAGTTGCACATCTCGAGTTGAGAGCACCCGACTCGTAGTGTTTGTTACGTATGAATTAGGTAACCGAAGATGCCACGAGTAAATGCCACCTTTCTCACGGCTCCCATTGTGTTGAGTGTGTCTAGTTCAACGGTAAACTGTTTACGCATATGTTAACCGTATCTTTATTAGTATTATAATATGTTCTTATAAATACATGTGGTATGGTATTTTGTTGTAAATTGTATTTCTTGTATGACAAATATAAAACAAACTAAGCTTAGAATAATCATTTTAATTCATTGATATGAATTATTTTTTGTGAATGTTTTTACATGTTTGTGTAAAAGAAAATATTGACACTCAAATCTTATTTCTACTGATATACATATATCTGGAAAAAAATGTTATTGAAATCTAAATGATCTGTACTAAGGAATTTTTCCTGTGCAACGGAATTAAGTTATGCGATTTTTTTAGAACTATTTAATACATACATTTTTTGCTAGACACGAATTAAAAGTTACATGGAATGCAGTTTTACGGATGCAATTTTTTTGTTTTTTATTGAGACACAAGCATTATACATTCTGACAGGCGGATACAAGAGTGGGCGGATTACAAATAATAAGTTGGCGTGTGTTAAACGGCAAAAAACTTCTAAAACCCACAACTTCTTTATGATGACATGTCATTATGAGGGAGTTATTACTTTTTTATCATATCCAGAGCTGTCACACATAATTCCTTAACATCAATATCGCATTAAGTGCAATTTTCTAAAACGTTATATTTATTACTGATATAAACTAAATATTTTCACATACGAACCGTATATAACTAGATAAATAGTTTAAAACTCCTCGCCTAAGATAACGAGAAATAGATAACAAGGTTTTGGATATCATGTTATCATAATACTTTTTCAATTAGAAATTCTTTTCCATGTTCCTAAACATATGATAATTATATAAATCTATGTATTATAGAAAATTTTCCGATAGCAAATAAATATATAAAGAGAAAATAATATAAATAAAGTAACTTTCTGTACGCTTCCGTAGATCAAATGTTATACGAGCCGATTTGAAGGTTTCTAATACCTAAAATATCAACTCTTTCGGTATAAAATATCTGTAAGTCTTGAAAATTAAAAAAAATCACTAAAACGCTTACAAATGATAATGAAGTTTCAGCGCAATTATAAGATTATTAAGACATTGTTTCTTCGTGCGACGCGGAACTTATACGCAGAGCCTGCTCAAAGCCTCAATAGTCGTGAAGGTTGTATGTACCTTATAAAAAAATGATCATAGTTACAAAAGAACAATTCGCTCCACTAATGGATATAATTGATAATTGAATTTCATATTCGGCACATAAATGTTAACCTTGACGTAACTAGCCAATTGAAAAATAACGAAATGAACTAACTACTTATATGTCTATATATAATGATTAATTATTTATATGCTATAAAAATTACGGTAATTTACAAATATCGGTTCTCACTTTAAATCAATTTTCTCTATTGACTTTGCAATGTTATAGGAAATCATTTGGCCTCAGTATTATGATGTTTATACAAGCTTGTACCAATTATAGTCTTGTGACTTGTGGCATTAATATAATGTAGAGAGAATTCAATACTAGAATAGTTTTAAAACTAAATTAATTTTGTCATTATAAATTTTTCTAATTATTGGGTCTGTTGTAAGAAATAATCATGGTCAAAATTAACAGATAAAAGTTCCTTCTATACTCTTGGGCACACTCGTTCAATCGATAACAAATATGATTAATTTGTTGCAATAACTTAGTTTACAACGAAATACCTTCGTAGGAGTCAGAGAACTAGCAATTATTGTATTGTTATTGGCTATTATCAACGAGGCCAGACGTGCAGTTCGCGACCCCGCACCCGCCTTGGGCACAAGTTTTTTCGTCCGCGCAGCAAAAAATAAGACACGCTTTCATTTCAACTATCACAGATTTAATTATAACAATATCTTGTGCCGCTTAAATTATTAATATCACTGTCAGATTGTGGTGATTGATAAGGCGTTACTATGTAGTTCTTAATTAATAATTATTCGAAAAAAAAGATATTGAAATTGGAGTTTTATAATAACTTAGACACACACGTTTCGTCTGTAGGAACGCTGTGTGACCTTCACCTTAAAAATATGTTATCAAGGCGATAAAACAAACCGATTCGTAAAACGCATCTCATGAAAAGAATGTAACCATACAACCTTGTATCAATTTAGACGACATTTCGTTTTGTCGCCAAGCACATGATTTGTCAATAATACGAATATTTCGCCAATTATATCATCTCGCTTGCCTTTAAAGAGGCGCAGCCGATATTAAAGTAAACCGGTCGGATGACATTTGACTTATAAACTCTAACATTCACCAAAACATATTTAATCAAGCAACTCACATAATGTACCGGAATTCCTTAGCTTGATTTATAAGAAATCGTTGAATATGTTCAATAAAAACGACAGCAACATCACTATTAGGATATTCATTAATAACTCTGATGTATAATTAAATACAACATTTTCTAAAATTCAGTGTTTTAAGTAATTATTATTGTGAAATATTTATAAATAAATCATAAAGTAATACAAACAGAAATCATTATTGCAATTTTATCGTTCTTTAAAGTCTGTAAAGTCCCCAAAATGACCTATTACGTAAATATTGACCTTTCATGTCGGCAAAATGTTAAAAAGTTGCTTCAATATTGTATGATTATGTACCTTTATATTATTAGAGAATACAAAAATACTAGTCAGAATAGAAAAGCTTTCCTTCTGTCAGCACGTTTTCTTTTTTGATATCTATTTGCCAATTGGCAACAGTATTGTTTGCATGTGGTCTACGCAACAGATTTATTATCACTAAAAACTATGCCCTAAAATTTTCACTCCAAAGAATTCTACACATAAAAACTAAAGGAAAAAAATATGACAGGGTTACAATAGCTTTTTTTGAAAGTTATATAAAAACCCACTTTTTTACACCTTATAATTTTCATCATTAAATACAAGACACTTCCATTCAAGAAAATGTACAGAAATATATGATATAAAAAACAAAATTATTTTGATATTTTTAAAAAAAGAACATTATATTCAAGTCTAAGTTTGGTGATTATATTGTTCTAGAACATGATCTATTGGATGTGCTGGAGATAAGGTACACATGACATGAGGTAGCAGACGACACCATGCAGGAAACACCGTGAACTACCGATTGGCGTTTTTGTTGTTGACTGGCACTGCTTGTTAACTGGCATCTGAGGTAAGTACAACTGTAATTAATATAAACAAAAGAATAATCGTAGGAGTCTGTATTTGGTTTTATTGGAATCGTAAAAACAACGTCAAATATTGTAACATCTCCGTTTCACACTTCAGTTACATGGACTGTTGCAAGTGCTCATTTCCCGACGATTTACACTAATAACTACAACTATGAACAAAAAGCTATGCCCCCATTTAGTTGAGAGAAACTAACACGCTTGTATGCCAAGGCCAACGGACAAATTGATATTACAACGGGCGAGAGTTTGCGCATAGACGCGCTTGCGAATTCTCCTTTTGTCACGTTTTTATGACAGCAACTTACAATTATAGCTCTTCTGTAAACTCATTAAACTTAGCGCAATAGGCTGTAATTAAGAAAGATATCGTTGTTTATAAAGGGAACAGAACATGGATCTTGATGTCTATATTTAAACAGGTCAATGATCCGTCCTGTACTAAAATAAGCCGAGGACGCTAATGGATGATAAGACTACTGTAATAATCTACAGTCACTTTGAAATATGACCGTCCCTCACACAGACTTAATCAGAATCGAGTTCTTCAATCCCCGCATAATAAATAATTTTGTGGACGTAATGACTTCATTTATTTGAATATAATCTATTTCATTATTATTTAATTATAATAAAGCTACTATTATTTATTATTGAAAAAAATATATACCTTCGTAGTTTATTTTAATTTAATAATTATTCTTCTATCGTTAAATTAAGAGCAGGTGAAGATATACTCAAAAGAATCCCAACAAACAGAAAACCTTCGAGCAACCATTTTTACATATCTATCTTTTTCTTCCAATTAAAATTTTTAGTGTCTCTTAATTAATTTATTTTGTAAAAATGTCCAATTAATTCGATCATCCAATCCCAATACATTATAAGATTTTATAGAATTAGATAGTATCATTACTTAACCATCATTATAAATTGTTACATAGATACATTCAGTACAAAATGAATATCGATTACGCATATAGTGTAAATCATTAGGATTAATAATACCATCATTATATTACATACACAATTAATATTGAATTGTTATCAATGACACGGAAAACATTTTTAACCTTTTCTTTTTTTCGTCAGTGACATCCATCTTTACTCTCTTGACAAACAAAAAGTCGTTAGCGTCTTTTATTGACATAGAACGCGCCCAATTGCATAATTTTGTATGTATAGCTAACATCGTGCAGGTCTTATTATAACTATTCAATGAATATAATATGTAAATTTATTTCAATTATATCTAACAATAAAACCAATTTTTGTCAAAATATAATATTCTCTTTATTGGACATAGAATAACTTAAATAAGAAGTTTGAATAAATTAGAAATCTTTTTCATAAAAAAACTTTTATAATTCTCAATCCAATATCTGTGAGAGTGTAAAAGGAATCTTGCAACTGAATTACACTTGAACTTATGCCAAATAAGAAATCAAAATGCTAATACATTTACAGCCACAAATTGCAATATAATAAATCCACATCAATCACGCTAGCCGTAACGAATGTTTACTAATGATACGCGAATGAACATAGTCCAATCAGATATTCAAAATGAAAATGCATTTCAATATCTTTTAATATCTAATGATTCTTTCATTACATCTGAAATCCCTTGATATTAATGATATATTGAAAACGATAATCTATTTTATATTAGATTTAACCCACGCCCATCATAATTGTATTTTAAATCAAATTACAGTTCCTCTGTAGCCGTTATTTCTATGACACATGTATTAAAGCCACAACATTAATTTTTTCACTAATAAAAGCTTTTCAATTTATAAGAATAAGCCTGAGATCTAGATGATTGTACCTATTTTTAGTTGATCGCTATTTGCGATAGAATTTATTTTGAAATTAATTTCAAACAGATGTAATAAAGACTTGATGGAGGAGTAGAACGAGATGAAAGGAATTTAGTTGATAATATGTATCTCCAACGACGTTATAACTCTTTTTTATTCTCAATACAAAGCATGTCACGTAAAAATTTTGGTAATGAAAGAATTAGAAACAATTGAAAATTTTTAATATGAATTTTTAAACGTAGAAACAAAAATAAATACTTCTCGTTTGCGTGACTTTTAATTTTATAAGACAAAGGATTTATAATATACTTATTTCACAATTTTCCAATCGTCATTTATTCCCCTAATAATTATTACAAACTTATATAAAACATGTTTATTTGTATGTATAATAAAAAATAATCGACAATACACAATAATACGTTCCTCAACTCACTTTGAATAAATAAAGACATTTTTTTTTTGGTATTGCCATTTAAAAAAAAATTAACCTTCTTAATTTCTAAATAAATGATAATGAATTTTTTTTATTTTTTTTAATCTTTTGCATTATAAGTTATATTATATGACACACATTTTGATATGTTACTTCTAAAGTAATGATTATACAATTAAATCATATTCTGAAATCAGCGTAACTTGAAAAATTTACAATAAACAGATTTATAAGGGACTTTTTATTATGGTTTTAATTTGTTTTTACATCAAGAGTTTCAAATAAGCGAACGGCCAGACAATCATGATTGTTGTCTACCGATTTTTATGCAATAGGAGTTTAGTTAAATAAAAATATGAATTATTCTGGTACTTAATATTAATATTACTATTATATACTAAATTGATAGGTTTGTCAAATCGTTTGCTTTCGTCATTTTAATATGACAGACATCATTAATGTAATATTTTTCATTAACAAATTAACATTTATAAAATAAACAGAACAAAATATCAAAAAAGGTAAAATAACAGTGTATGTTTATAACTATTTTTATGGAATAATTTATGTAATTTTAATTTATCTGTATTGTCTATGAATTTATAATTTGTGAAATTTTCGTTCACAGCTTTTACCCTTTCTTGATATTCTTGGCTTTCAAAATTATTTTAATTCATAAACAATAACGCATTAAAATAATTTTAGGCACTCATTTACAATACACAGAATATATGAGTAAAAAAATTATTTAACTTCACAGCACATAGTTCGCAACAAATACATAAGTTTCTTCTAAGAAAGTTAAGAGTATCAAAAATATCTTTTACATACCATAAATGTTAAAGAATGTTTAGGTTTATAGCAAACAGAAAAATACCATATAATTAAATGCAAGGATATTATCATAATATGACTGTAAAAATTATCATAATATTAAATGTAGAATAAAATACTAAAAGATAAGTTTTATTTAAATCGACCTTGAATTCCGCACGGCTACTGTTCCAGAACCGGGTTCATTTCCAAATAGATGAAGTAATTCATGCGCTCACATACTAGTTAAAATAAATAAAAGTACCATTAACTGTGTGGCAAAAGGACCTTGCAAATCAATAACATTATTTATAGCACATATGAATGTATCTGTAAGCTACTCAAGAACCGTTTCCACTCATATAAACGAATCAATTGTAGCATAATTAAAAGTAGGTAATATTAAAAGGTTTAGATGCGACCGGGGCACTAAATGTCAAGGGCGCAGTGACTTCGAGCGGTTCACATTAACTTCAAACCAATAATAGTTTGACCTCTTCGGATTTCTTTATAATTATAGTATGCTATATTTAAAAATACTTCGGATTGATAAACTATGTTATTATTTTATTACACCAATCATATTAACTAAGTTTACACAATAAATCAACAGCATAATTAGTTGAATGTCAAAATATCAAATATACTACGAGTATAATGTTGAACTTTATTTTTGTAGGTAAACAAAATAGTGATATAGTTTTCCTTAAAATAATAATATGTATGTCTGAACGTTGGAAAAGGAATATTAATGGATTAAGATTGTACTGAATATCATTTATTATAATGTCCTTCTCGAAAACTTACTCGTGATTCGAACGAATGTTGACCCTCGTTAATTACTCGCGTTGACATGCCTCGGGCAGATTTGAATGTGTTACAATTTAACCGAGCTAAGATATTATAAATGCTTTACATAAATTCAATTCGAAATATATATCACGATTGATTTTAAAACTTTTAAAGCAGTTATCCTGAAAAATAGCCTTGTTATATAAAATATATGGACCTATTTATTTTTCTTTTTGCTTACATTCTATTAAAATAGCTACTGATATCTCGATACAACAAAAAGTTGTTAAAAACAATGATGTTTTTTGTATCCATAATGGGTGTTACGATGAAAGTAAAAGTTACTCCGCCTTGCATAAGTAGACTTGGCCTGTCTATCGTAATGTAGATTGATTGGAGTCAATATAGATTTGACAGCCCTAAATCAGTGTTTGAACAAAATAAGAGATGGCGTAGAGCTGTCTAAGTGATTCTAGTGTTAAATCATTTTCATATGTATAAAACGCGAATGAAAATATGTTGATGCATATAAAATTTAAACAATAATCGATTGTGAAATATATTATGAAACATTACTAATAGTCTTTCTATTACTCGACGTGAAACATCATAAGATTCATAATAGCAATTGTTAAATTATATTCTACCTTATATTCTGGTGAATAAATATCATATTTATAATTCTTACAAGGACGTTAAATAAACTATGTTAATATCTCATCATGTTTCAATTATAATAATCCAATTGTTTCGGGAGTAAAGCCAACAATAGAATACATATAACCAAAAAGTGAGGACCCCATATGAATACTAATTTTGATACAATTTTACGTAATAAGAGTATTCTATGTAAACGGAATGGCGGTAAAAGCTGGTTGAGTGCGTTCCAACGTTGTGCAACATTACGCAGTACTCCGTCACGCGTCAATCGCAAATGCCTGCTATACAATTCTCTATTGGACCCCAGACGTCCTCAACAGAATGTACGACAGTGCCAACATATAGAACCTAATCTGTTGGCACTAATACAAGTAGGTCGCAACCTTTACACCAACGCCCTTGTTCGGAAGACTTCACCCCACCTGTCCGTATCAGGTTTAATATAATTAATTTTATTGAGTGTGCGATAGTGAAGTCGAGTATCTATCGTGTGTCGAATACATCAAAATACGGATGCATTACCAAATGTACGGTTATATAAATTCAATTTGGGTATCAATTGCACAAAATTATTATGAAACTTATAGAATTTGGGTGGCATTTGCGGCTTATTACAAATCAAATTTCCGGCACATAGTCAATATTAAGTTATATCAAACTAAGTGAACACGATTTATGTTTTGTATTAATCTCATGATCAGCGTTTGTGTGGAATTGCGGCCTTCTTCTGTAAAGGTATAGACGTTCGTCTCTGCCCTTGGTTTATAACGTTGATTTCCAGCGACGCGGATAGCTTCGCTCCACCCACTAATTTGTGCATGTTTCATCTCAGATGAATCACTAAATCGTTCTTATGTAAGAATAACTCAATGGAGTGCATGATATGTTGGTCCCAATTTTAATGCAGCTTAAGAAAACTCTTGTTATATTTTTTTTATAAATACTTACAAAGTGGTATATAGATTTCAGCCTTTGTTTATTACTTACCTATTAGTAAATTAATTTTTAAGTTGAAAGACTTTTTGAGGTGGAACTAAAAATACGAGTCTTAGCATATAAAAGTGAGTGTCTCCAAATATTCTGTTAGAATGTTCCGGCAAACGAACGAATAATAATTCGAAAAGCTTCTTTTATAATATTTAAATTTAAACTGTTGTATGCGCGTTGCATAATTGTCTCATAGGTACTTAAAATTCTCTAATGTTGCTATGGGCCGGATATAAACTAGCCGCATACACAATATCGTCCCGTTAAAATAACTATAACCGAGACTGTCGTAATATAACACAGAAACTTAAAAATTGTAACTCAAAGTGAAACAGTCGTTTAAATTCGTACAAAAAATTATGTTCTAAATAAATAAAATGTACATATAACTTTGATAATTTACACACTAACCAATACTTTTTGCCCTTTTATGTTGCACAATAAGATGCTTTATGATATTTGATCCGAACGTATTTGAAACGTATGTAGTCACACAAAAGTCACTTCATAGAGATTAATCACGGCCGGTTCAATGACAACAATTACGAGTCATTAACAATAATTGCTATATGACTGTGCTTAACAAAAACAACTTTCACCATTGTTTATTTGGAATTTTTTAAACTTTAGTTTATTGAACAATTTAGTTTATCTGGCTTTATAATGTAAGATTAACATACTATGAACATAAGTTGAAATATATGATTGTACTAGAGCGGGAAAGTGCCTCAAATACATATATACAAAAACAGAAAATGCCTTTTTTATTTTATCGATCATTATATTAGATGGAGGTATAAAAGGTACAGGGGTAATATTCGTATTTAATATCAAAATACAACGTTTGTTAATTATTTAATATTATAAAAACTGAAAATTTCTTATAAGGTAGGTTTCTTATTGTTGTAGGTGGTAGAGTCTAGCTGTGGTCAAGTTACTGCAGCTCGAACATAGGCTAGCTCGACCGGGAAATACCACCCTCTCACAGAAGGTCGGCGTGAAGTAGTCTTTAATGGCTGCTTTTCGTCCGATGAGTGAAGGAGCCGGTTGCCCTTTCCGACCTTTTCCTACCCCTTCTCTGTTCCCTCTCTTTCCCACTTTTTCCTTCCTCTCTTCCCTAATCAAGGATGGCAACACATCCGAAAAATTAAATTGTGGATGTCCAAGGGCGACGGTGCTACCACCATCAAGTAGGCCCTCTTCTCAGTTGCCCTCTTTAGCATAAAGAAAAATTCAGTTTTTAAAATATCCTTTGTTTCATATTGCAAACATAGGTGATATTAATAAGGTAATCGAAAAACTAAAATTCAAATAAGGGGTTTTCCAATAGGGACGCTTGAACTTTGACAGCTGATTGCGGCCATGTTGTTTGAGTGACAGCTGTCAAATGCAGTGTGTTATATTCATTCCATCCTCCCAAACCACCATGGCAGGTTACAGTGTCGAGCAGCACGTGCAAATCATAAAATTGTTTTATGAAAATGGGTCTTCAGTTCGAGCAACGTTCCGCGCACTTCGCCCGTTTTACGGTCGCGATGATCGTCCTGCCGAGTCGACTATCCGTCGATTGGTGGACAAATTCGAGTCAACCGGGTCAGTTAACAATCAGCCGGTTCCCGTGCGTCAACGTAACGCGAGATCTGCCGAGAATATCGCCGCTGTGCGCGACAGTGTCCTCGAAAACCCGCGGCAGTCAATTCCGCGTCGCGCACAGGAACTCGGCCTTTCGCAGACGACAACTTGGCGAATTTTGCGTTGTGACTTGAGCCTGCACCCGTACAAGATCCAGCTGACCCAAGAGCTCAAGGTTAATGACCATAGACAGCGCCGTGTGTTCGCTGACTGGGCATTAGAGCAGTTGGAAGTTGACGCCGATTTTGGCAAAAAAATCATCTTCAGCGACGAGGCGCATTTTTGGATGAATGGCTATGTCAACAAGCAAAATTGCCGTATTTGGGACGAGACCAATCCACACGAGGTTCACCAAGTGGCAATGCACCCGCAGAAAGTGACTGTTTGGTGCGGATTTTGGGCCGGAGGCGTGATTGGTCCGTATTTTTTCGAAAACGATAATGGTGTGGCCGTCACCGTCAATGGTGAGCGATACCGGTCGATGATAACCAACTTCTTTTGGCCTGAAATCGAGAATATGGATCTGGACAACATGTGGTTTCAACAGGACGGCGCTACGTGCCACACAGCACACGCTACGATGGAAGTTCTGCACGATCAAGCGCCCTTAATGGAAAACCCTATATATTACAGATCGACATATTTCATCTCGCCTTTTCGTGATCACTGTTGCTGCAATGTAACCGAAACGTCAGGAGTACGTAGTTTAAAATAATAAAAAAAACACGGAGTAAATCCAAAAATACTAGTTTGTAGAACTTACAGCATATATTTGAACATATTTCCATAATCTATATGAACCTAAACAAAATATCAACCCAATTATTCTGAGACAAGAAGAACGCGAACAATATAAGATAATCTAGAAACCAAGTAATAACTAAGTAGGCTAAAATTTGACATGTAATTACAAGTTGAAGGGAAAATAAACGTAAAACGATCTAGTAACGTTCGTCTATCATCTTCGTGATGCTCGCAATTAAATAGTCGTGAGCCTATTACATTACGACATAGCACCAGATTATAAACAACTGTATGCTGGTAACGGTCCCAGTTTCTTAACCGTTATAAAATTAACGCTAAAAATCTTACAATTTAATCGTATTGTTCAATTAAAAAATATATTTGAAATCGGTTAGGTGTTCTAGGAAAGAAAAAAATTAAGACAAGTTTTTTCTTTGATGCGGAAATTTATGGCTTTATGCTTTATTCATATAATACATAACTGAGCATAACACGGGCATAACAATTTTAAATATGCAAGATAATATTGATCGTATTGTGCTATTTAAATGTCAGACACATATCTGGCCGTGATTCATGACAATGTGTTCATCCGGCATTTAAAAAGAATGTTCTAAAAGTTTTACATGGAATGACCCCGGATTCTACTAAAACAATTGCATATATAAACGAATGGGTTCTTAGAAATTTGAGCCATTACTTAGAAAATATCATAAAATGTCCTTCATTTATCCAAACGGAACATTAATTTTACTTAAATAAAGTAATAAAATGTAGTATTGACGCAATTATCGAATGTAAAAAGCAGATAAATACAGGAAATGTCACAGTAGAAGTACCACATTATTATCATTGCAAAAAATTCCATACATTATCACGTAATGCTCATTCTGTGATCTTATTTCAAAAGAAACAATGTTTAATGCTGATGGAACGCCTGAAAACATATAATTACAAGTGTAATTTAAGAAATAATTAAAAGTAATCTAATTATAGGGATAAAATACTTCAAAATTCTCCTTCTGAGCGCACTACAAATGAACAAAAATTCGGAAGACCCATGTCGGAAGGAATACAACTAAACGATTTCTTCACAACGGCCACGAAATTAAAGGTCATGGGAAACGGTTTGTTGGAATAAACATAATATAATGACAAAATAATTCTAATTACTTCTTCATAACTATATATGTATGTAAATCCCTCTTAACTAAAAACTGATTCATCAATATTAAATTCAATTTCATATAATTTAAATTTAACTCTACGCTAATATATTAAGTACTTTGTATGAAACAAACGAATAATTACATTTATCATTATATAAATGAAAACATATATATATATATATATATATAATTATATAATGACAATTTAAACACCTTACCGCATCATATAAAGGATTTCAAATGCGTGTCAAAATTTTAATACAATCGGTATTTACTCAACGATTCTTCACAGTAAGTTATATCTGTACTAAGTTACAATCGTTGATAACCTTACGTAATTATATTTAAATCCTCACAAAACATACGATTTTGCTTAAGTAAAATGCAATGTTATTGTAGAATTTTTCATTTTAAATTGCTGTACAGATAATTGATTTTGTTTTTAAAGAACCTGAACTTCTTTAGAAAAACATCGAAAATAAAGAAGTCGTTTAGATGACTTTATCTATTTTTATTATTTTATACAATAAATTCAACGATAATTACATTTATAAAACTTCTAATAGCGCTCAATGTATCGTTTGATTACCATCCCGTCTAGACATTGATTACTATGTTCAAAGTTTTTTACATCGTATTTTTATATCTACACAGAATAAATTAAATTTAGTTTTGAATTTGGTAAAATACTCTGACATATGATTTATTTTTCAAAAATAGAATTTCATAAACTTCAGAACTTCTGTTTGCATTGTCTCATTTGAATCGGTTACTTCCCAAAAATAGCTACGTATAAAAATCTAATTATAAACAGAAGGTAATCCAAAAAAATATATTCATACTTTATAGTGTTACTACTAAGAAAACATAAAGCAAACTGTAAATGCCAATTGTAAAACAGCTTTATTATATATATATATGGCAATTGGTTATGTTGCAATAATAAATGCTAGACGCCATTTGAACACTTACCGACAATATTAAGAATGCTTTCCATTTAATTATGTAGCAAAGTACATATGTACACATATTATATATTATTATTTAAATCGATTTCTTTATGTTACACTTCCTTGTGACTAAGTACAAAATAATACATTATTCAGTTCTATAAAAACTGTATGTCAATGGATGTTGTAAAATTCTTATAATTCTTACTAAATCATTGCATCCGCGAGCAACTTCGTGTTATTTTTTTGGTGAGTAAACAATAAACAGTTCGAAGAAAAAGATACTCATGCTGATTTTGAGATATTTCAAAAAGGAAGCAAACGTTTGTACCAAATACGGTCCTATTAAAAGTATGGCTATTATAAAATCCTGCGGACGTGATTACTCCCACGAGTCTACAACTTTCATTCCTACTTTTTAACCTTAATTCAGACGTAATTGCAATCTACACGTACGTATATACTTACTTAATGAAAAACTAACTAATCCTAGTGCACTCTCTGGTATGTTGTAGCTATAGTATTTTGGACATCACTGCGTAGAAAGGGTAAAGAGAATTATCAAATAGATTATTCAATTCAATAAATTAAAAATTAATACAAGAATATTACAAGTAAATTCGAATCTTTTACGATTCAGAACACATTCAATTAGGTATTTAGGTAAAATGCTCTCTATGATAATATATTTTTTTCAATATATAGTATATAAAGTTCTCCAAACATAATATATCATACTAAATTTCTGTTTTCTGAAATCCTTGCAATTGACCTTCAATTACAATGCATAGAGGAAAGAAATCGTATTTGATAAGTACAACGACCGTAATGACAAACTCGGCTAGACATACAATCAACTCCGATTACAGTTTTAAGAAATTCTTACAAATTGCAACAACATAAATTAAGGTAGAAAAATAAATGTAATGAATTGCTTTCAGCAAGCTAGATTGCACAGATAATGATATGAAGGGGGAGTTAACATTTTAATGAAATGTACGTGCCACGGAACATTCTTTGGTAATATAAAGAGGATAATAAATAAGTGTATCCTGTTTGCTTACAACGGATGGAGCGTGGTTGAGACTGAGTCATGTCAATCGTGAGTTCGAACTAATCATTATCACTGCTATCCTGTACTGTGTACAGTTAGTGGGAGATTGTTTTTACAATTTAGCAACACACGATACTCAGACAGTTTCATTTACATTTTTCGCTCATAAATAATTAACGATATAAATATAAAATTATTCAGGAGTAAAAACGATAACATGTAAGGTGTAAATGTATACTAAAAAACTTATATATAGAATACTATACATAAAGTCATGCAATAATGCAATGGACTTATCGTTATAACATCCGCAAATACCTGAATGTTTCTCTTTTATACGATCAAGATATACGTTTTCGCAATGTTAAATTATAAAATAAATCTTTATAATCCTTAGATTCTAATAGTTGTTTCTATGTGCACATAAAAGAGTGATGTGGTTTTAAAAAATAGACTGCAGACTCTACGTAGGCTTGTTATCTGATAAGCTTAAAAAAGGACGGTATTCATGAACTGTAGTTAAATGAGCTTTATATGGAAGCGATATCATTTGGCACGCATCGTCTGTTATTAGCCTAATTGAGTCGTGTGGAGGTGGACCTTAATTGCGAATTGTGAAATGAAAAAATATATAGTTTAATGTCTTTGAATGTTATATAAACTTATGAAACAATTACGAAGATTAATAAAAGAAACAAAGAACATTTTCATATTAACTGAATAAATTAATTGAAACAATAACAAATTATTACCGAAATACGATTATTTTTTAACCATTTAAATTTATATATATGATATTTTAAGTCGTTACAGATCTGTCTTAATATTGATATATCGTGATAGCGAATGGATTCATAATCATTGTAATTTAATAGGCTGTTTTTATATTACGATTCATCATTGACTTTATAATACAATCATTTAGCATGTTCAGTTTTATAAAACAAGAACTAGTGTTGAAATCAGAACAGTGTCGTGCTTGTCTATCAACATAAATGACTTTAAGTATAATATAAAATGTAATGTGTCACTTTTAATTAATTTTAAAACGAAGATTCATAGAGACGTTTCAATGACTATATATATATATATTCAATTAGTACACTTCATTTATTTGTCTCGCATTAAACCACAATGTTTAAGATTCTTACAAAGTTCAAATTAAGTTAAATCATGACAAACAGGACGTAATGTGAAGAAACGTGTTATACAATCACCAATCGCCTAATATTATTTAAGAGTTATGCAAATCTCGATCATGTTATAATTTTTTATGTATGGCCATTTATATACGAGCTATTAACTTTCTTTTTCACTCTAACACAAGCTATAAAGATTTCCAACAATACTACTAATACAATTTTAAACCTATGTATTTTATTTAAAAAATCAATAAATTTAGTTTACGCTTTACAAGTTTGATATCATTTCACGTGCTGTCTTGATATCATTATTTTAATATAGTCAGTAGCTGTGGTGAAGCTTCAATAATAACTGACCGCTATAAACAATTCACTACTATAACGGACTTGAAACACAGTTAACATTCAATTTAAAAAAAAATCCTCACTTGCATATCATTTGAATGCTGATTTTTTAGGATAAATATAAATATATGAATACTATTGTTTTAGTCGTGGTTTGACTCTTAGTGCAAAGGGGATGGAATAAAGAAAAAGAAATTTAGGTTCGTGCTATTTTCAGGTTACATCTGCAAACATAAAATATTTTATAAAAAAAATTAACTAGTTCTGTAAAATTAATTCAGAAACACACATATACACGCGCACGCTCACAGAGGAACACAGACATTCGCATCCGTAATTTTAGCGTGATAATGTAGGTTAAAAGTGATATATTTTATAATTTATAACAGAGCATACATTCCAATGGTCTAGCTAAGACAGAGCCTATTTCTGAAATTACGCAACCGACAATTTCTTACGTCTAACGTAAATATTACTTAATTTTGAAATATAATTATCATCCGCTGGTTAATGAATATGTATTAACTGTATAATACTCAAATAACTGCCGCGTATAAGTTATCACCGTAGTCATAGAGATTAGTTTCAATTCAAAAAGCGTCAGAAATTTTAATGTGTTCTTAAATACTTACTTATGAATTCCATATACACTAACTAAAGATTCCATATTTGTATACGTAATAATTACTAATGATTATTTCATTTCTATAAACATTTACAAAAAAAAAGATAAGTTTTTTCTGTACATTTTAAAAAGATATATTTACTCGTAAGTACTTATTACGTTTTAGTTATTAACACAATACATCTTTATTCTATTCAAGATAATGAACTTTTATGAGTGTTTTTTTTTTTCTATTTATAGAGATTTATAAATCAAATAGATAAAGTTTTATCTCCGTAAGTTTTATTTCGTTTGTGACATTTTATTCAAATTGGCTTATTGGTGTTTTTTTTTTTTTGTGATTCAGTACCTAACAAACACTTCAACCCTATTTTTTTCTTGACAATACATAATCATCATTTGTTCTGTAAAACAAAAAAATATTAAAAATAAAACTGTGATTTTTGATTTTTACTAAGTGATTTTAAAAATAAAATCATATATATATAATATAATCGCGAAGTAAAATGTCTTATCTTAAACATCTTCTCACGAAAGTCTTTGATATTATTAAACGAAAGAACAAACAAAATATCTTCTTTGATAATATCAATTTGTCGAGCTCAGTGCGATTTTGTCTTTTGCTCCAATTTCGTGCTTCAGCCTTAGAAGGAAGCCACGCCTTAGGACATAGTAGCAATGCTGCAATAGCTTTCACAATAAAGACTTATATTAGACAACCACCTAAAGACAACAACGAACTACAGTCAATAATTCTTGCAAAAACCTTCAGGTGTTTATTTTATCATAACAAACTTAATTTTTCCGTCACAACACTTTTTACAAAAAGGAGGCAAACAAAGAGTCAATTGAGAATAATGATGACAAATTATAAAATAGCAAATGTGTCGATATATATTAATTTATAAAATTTCTTAATTTTAGAAATATATGTGTTCAGTACATGTTTTGCATTAAAAACGTTTTCCTTTCTCATTCAACAACCCTAGTTATAATTTGCGAGTATTTATCAATGAAAAGCTAATAATCCTCCATTTGTAGCAATACACACTTAGTATAAAAATACTCTATTATTGTAATTAAAATAAAATGTTGGCTTGAATTTGAAAGTCTGTTTCGTAATTGTTGTAATCTTTTAGTAACGTATTAATAGTGTTACAGTTTTAATGTTCACATTTTACATAATTTTTATTAGCCTCGTTAAAGCGAAAAAAATTAGTAATACTGGCAATGTATACTTTCTCCATTTATAATCTATAATCAAATTTACAGAATGTCATATCAAACTATTATTATTTTTTAGCTTATACTATATATCTCCCTAATAATGGGGCAAATATTCCAGTCACACGGGTCAGTGACCAAGTGTTTCTGGGGAGTGAAAAGTCAGTCATCTCATTATCAGATTCCAAAAACTTACCTACTTTCCAATAGGTATTTAAAATAGCAACTTTTTGCATGGTGATGTATGTGAGTGGTGGTAAATCCAGAATTTTTTGGTAATGCAGAATGTGATTATTTTATATATTGTTCGTAGGCATGTTATGGGACGGTAGTGTGATGGATCATGGGTGTTTTGGCTTTTTGGTAGCATACAGGTCAAACCAGTTGTTATAAATTTGGAAGAGCAGCTCTACAATTAATTAAGTCTAAAATTGTTTTCGTTAGAATATCATGTAAGGACGTAAACTTTTTATACCAGAAATTATGTATCTAGTCTATTTCACCAGCTTTCAAATTTTTCGTCTGCTTTAAAACTTCAGTTAAATATCTAATTTTAATTCTATAAATTCCATCTGTTTCATATCACCCCAATTCTGATTCTCTTCTTCAATCCATTTTGCCTGTAAATTGTGGTCGTTCCCTTTTTCCCAAATCCCTGGCTAGTAGTTTTTAAGTTCATCTTTATTTGGTATTTGTTGTTCATTGTTTGTACTATTCAATGATGTATAGAAAGTTTTTTCGTGGATACAATAAAAATTATTGTTGTGTTTTCTATTAAGTGCTTTCGTGTATCTTTCAAGTCTATATGCTTTCAAAGATAGTTTCTGCTTAAGAGTGTCTATATATTCTTCTGGTTTCTTGTTTTCTTGTACGTGGATAGTGTGCAATTTCGTATTTTTTAATATTATCTCTACTTTGTCTATTAGTTTTTTTAGATCTATTGCCTTTTATATATTCAGTTAAGCTACCAATGTCTGCTCTAAGCTTTTTAATATCGTTTTCTAATCTAAATTCCCAAGCTGGCTTATGATTCTTTTTCTTCTGTATGCTTGTATCTTCTACATTTCCTAGCTCTAGTTAATAGCCAAGTTTTGTTATTATTACTAAATCAGAACAATATATTAATGTATGTAGATGTTGTAAGTCGGAATCCAATGAGAAAAAAGTAGATAGTATACGAATATTAAAGGTGTAAATAAGACCATAAAGTACTTTACTCTCTTTTAAACGCGGTCATTTTAGTCGGGTGTCAGGATCAGTACCTTGAAATTTTGTAAGTGCTGTTTCTAAAAGATTCTTTTCTTCTTCAATGTTTTCTTGTTGTGGGATTTCTAAGCTTAGAGTGTATTCTATTTTTGTGTTGTGAACTAGTCATGTCAAATTGTCAAACAAAATGTCTGTGTAGAAGCATCAAATTGTGTAATACTGCAAGTTGTGGGGCTAGTAACTATAATATGTGTCTGAATGGTTATTGTGATTGTGATTGTGAATAAAGAAGATGCGATGGTGTATCTGTTTGCTTGTTCAAATCCGTTTCCCTTCTTAATTGTTCAGTAATTTCCGAATTAAGCTGCGCTATTTAATCCTTACTTATTAATTTAATTCTAATTATTACTCTTCTTAGATTTGCGATACGTTGTTGACTTACATTCCAATCCGGATATTGTGTTTAAAATTCAATTCAAAACACAATACTGGAGTGTAAAACAGTTCTATTAAAAAAAAAAGGATATTTAACTTTTGTAATCTACTTAATAAAATATCAAATATACGTTTTTGTGTTAATTAAGTGTTCATGTTTGGCTAAATATGCATGTAATAAATTTATAAAAAAAATCTTCATAATTTTTAATCTGTATAAAAAAAAATCCAGTGTAAATTGTATACTTCATTTATAAAATAAATCACCTTCTGCCAAAGTTCGTAAAAGTGGAGCATTTTAACATCGAAACATATAATTGTTTTCTTATGCAATTTGTATGAAACATATTGGAACAATTCATTGTAGATGGCTAATTGTAAATGTCGAAATGCTATTGTTATTTTGTGATGCGCGTGCGAAAATTTTGAACAAGCCATTGTTGGATTTATTATTATCGCAACATTATATCGATCTCCGTTATTAGAATGAAGTACTAGTAAACATTGATTACAAGCTGGGACTTTAGAAAACTGATGGTCTAAATTCTACATAGCAATGTTGGAATCACTCGACAACAACGAACATTTTATGTAATAAGGAAATACATAAACCTACTAACTTCCAAAACAAAGAACCATTTCCCTGTAACGTTACATTACGTACTAAAATAACAATTACTTGTCTTCTCTTGCAAAAGTTACAAATGATGATAATTATAAACTAAAAAAAAGAAAATAATATGGACTCTTTGATTTTATTATGGGTCAATAAATTCGACATTTTGAAACGTCCTATAATAATTTCTGTTTAAAATATTCACTATTAAACTATTGTACTATTGGTACTTAATGGAATTTCTTCTTAAAACACTATAAACAGATTTCACAAAGATAATATCACAAAGAACTTTGCTACAAAATTTATTTTATTTAAATAATAAACATACTTTTAGCAATCGAAAACTGTAGATAATAAAGAAATGTATTTGAATAAATATAATTTATTTTTTTAATAATTATAAACAACAATAATAATGTTCATAGTATATTTTTCTTCCACAGATGCGGCGGCAGGCTCGGTTTACAGTCGGCGGCACGCTTGTAGCGCGTACCGCCTCTGCTTTACAAGGTAAATACATTAACACGTCTATTGTTTATATTACAACAAGACAGTGATGTAAATTACTCGGTGTCCAAATTATTGCTAAATACAATAATTTCATTTATATCGTTTCAGTTTGGCTGTGGTTGCTACTGTTTGTTTTTCAAAATGAATTCCGGATATCAGGGTCCATTCAACCAGGAGTAAGTATTAAAACATAATATTTTCTATTGATTACTAATATAAACATTGCACTGTACTGAATAGGCTTTAAACATAAGATTAAATACAGTAAAAAACGATAGCATCCGACAACGGCGGTGCTAAATGTCATTGACAATAATATCCGTACGATAACCAAACAATAAAAAATATATGTCTAATGCCCAAATAAACATATTCCGATTTTTTTTACAGTATTTGGACTTTGACAACCTCCCAGACACGAATTTCACATGCACTGGCAAAGTGATTGGGGGTTATTATGCTGATTTGGAGACTTCATGTCAGATGTTCCACGTGTGCACCGTCGGTCAGCACGAAGAACCTATGGATATCAAATTCCTTTGCCTCAACGGCACTGTGTTTGATCAGGTACGATCACATTTTCGCATTGGCTGGTATGGTGATGATTTAAATTTATTTAAATATATCAATATACAGAGACACTTTCCATTCAAAATTATTTGTTTCTTGATTTAATCACATTAAAAAAGATACTTATACTATTGAAATAAAACTTAAATTAAATCAAAAACAGATTGTATTCATTCTTTGTAAAATAAATTGAAATGATATTGCTGTTATATAAATGGTGAATATTAAAACTTCTATTATTTACATTCCAGGAAACGAGAGTCTGCGAAAGAGTAGACGAAGTCGACTGTACAAAGTCTGAAAAGTTCTATAGTTTAAATTTAGAATTGTACGGAAGTACTGCACCTCCCATTATACAACCTGAAATACCAGAAACTAAATTACAACCAAAACCTACAGAATCATCGAATACACAAACATCCAATAAACCCACCACAACCGACCTATCAGATCCATTTACTAATGACTTGTCTACTATACCTGATAAGACACAAAATCAGTCTTCGGAAACCATAGATTCTACTGAAGACCCAATCCAGGAAATAAAACAGGATGATAACAAAAATTCTGCATCTTACTCCAATTTGCAATCTAAACAAGAAGAAAATAAGAAAGGTAATTAATACAGGAGCATGTGATGAAATAGAAACAAAACAATATTCAGTCACATGAAAAGAAAAACATTTTATTCACATGACATTTAAATATATGGAAATGCATCCCCTACAAAAGCTTATATGTGAAAATTTAGAATGTCTTTTAAAGTGATATTAACATTAAGTCACAAAAAGATATAAATACGAAAATAAAATATTATATCCAAATATCCGTGATTACAGATTATGAAGAGGATGATGACAGTATCGATGATGATGACGTCGAATATGAAGAAGACATCGCACCGCCTTTGAGTTCAACAACTGCTGAAGGAATCACTTCTACATCTACCACAACTCGAAAGCCGTCAACGAGCCAATTGCCACCACTATCGACAGTGTCACCATCGTCGCCACCCACTCCTATACCGCATTTTATTACTTCGTCTACGCCATCTATTTCTTCTTATTCACCTCAAATACCCTCAATAAAACCATCCATAATACCGTCATCAACTTTAGACCCTTCATTACTTTCACCTCAAGAATTTATATATCGGCATCGAGGTCCAGGATCTGAAGCCATATCCTTTCAAAGACAAAGTTTTCGTCCGGCTGATGGCATATATATAACTCATGCCCCGCCACAGCAGTTTGACCATTTCCAATACGAATCTTCAAGAACTGCACCTCGCCCATCACGTCCAGTGCCATTTGTGCAGCGTCCACAGCCGACGCCTTTTCGTCCAACTACAGCTGATCCACGAGACCAAATATTACGGCCTGGTCAAAGTTCACAATCTTCTGAAAGGTTAGAAACTACAGTGAAACATCGCCATCAAAATTACCCACAACATTTACCCCCGCAGCAACCATTACCTTTTAATCCATTTTATTATGATCGCAAACGCAGTGAGGATTCCAGCCAAGAAAATGAATCTTCACTATCAGCAAGATCTGTACCACCCCTTACAGTAACAGAACGTAATCTGCCCAAACCAAAAAGCCCACCACGTGTTATAGTGACGGCTAGTGCATCTGTAAGCGACAGTAACGGCAAAAGGTTGAACTATACCGTCGGTAATGTGGTTAATGCAGTTAAGCCAATCGTGGCAATAAACTACGATGATTATAAAGAATCTGACCTCATATTTGACCCATTCTTTCTCGATGTGCCAAAACTACAATCACGAAGGAAGACTAGATCAAGTAATATTAGAAAAATAGTTAATGTCCCAATGACAGCAACCATGTCTGCAAAAAATATTAAAGAAAAGGTTTTACCGACAATTCATAAGGCGAAACCTATTAAAATGACTTCAACTTCTACAACAACCACAACCACAGCAGCCTGGAATCCCGAGGACTATGTTGATGATAATTATGAACCACATTCATATTATATTCCACCACCTCCACCTTTAGCAGTGTTAGTTACGGATATAAAAATTATGAAACAAGACAGATTATTGAACGATGTTATTGGGATTAAATCGAATTATAACAAGGTTGACATATCCAAGGAACAAGCCAAACCGACGTCTTCTATAGCGCATGAAATCTCTAGTCAAAGTGTGGGTACTGAGGCTACTTTGCCGGTCACCTCACCGATTCCTATCGAGGCTCCCGCTTGCATTACTTCGCGCTCTTCTGACTGTCGGATTCGTGCCTAATATTAGGTCACTAAATACATAGATAAGTAGTCGCATATTTAATAGGTAGTTAAATTAAATAATTTGGATTGATTCCTTTTGCACTTAAAGATTTTTTCAATTAATAATATTTTATTTCATTATAATTATGTTGCAATGCATTTTGCAGCCTATTGTTATTTATTTAATATAATATGTATAAAATATATCTATATTTAAGAAATATCATTTCTTATTGTAAATAAGACCAATCAAAAATTAAAATCACCACATAACAGTTGTGTCCGATATAGTATAAAACTTTATTATGTTAATATTTATAATTAAAAAATCTTGTAAATATGTATGTATAATAAAATAAAGAATTTTTTTTTATAACTTTTTTATTTCATATATACTAAAAATGTTGCCTCAATCCAAATGCCATCAGTATGTATTCACTATTAGAATCTTTTATTTATTTTGTAATGCATGCATTTACATGTATGCAATTTGCTCAAATTAAATTTACAATTCAATTTTGCAGCTATCATCAACGATTGAGCTGGAATTATGAAAGGACGTTCAGTGATGATGACAATGTATGGTTAGCTTCGTGACATCATTTTTAACTTAACATGACAGCACATTAACGACTATGGAATGAGTTTTTTTAATTTTTAGTGCATTTCTACCATGTGGGCAACAAATGTAATGGGCTTGAAGTGAAAAATATATCGATACTTGAAAAGATTATAATGTAAAAAGGAAAAGTTATTCGCATGCGATAAAAAGGAAAAATATTATTGTTATTTAAAAACTATTGTCGTGAATTATTTATGTTGTCATAAGATATCCTGTGTGGCAAAAAACTAGTCGCTAGATTTCTTTGTGTAGAAAAAAAAGTAATTACGTAATTTTAGTCTTGTTTCAAACTACATACGAGTATATACCGAGTACTTAAATACACATAGTATACTTTTTCTCTAAAGGTGCGTGTCATTACTGTATAACTAAAATTTATTTACTTTTTTAGGCAAATTTAAACTGTTAAGTTATGTAAATATATATATCACTCGCTCACATTTGTTTGGAGAGACATCATTTTATAAAAGGAAAGGAAGTTAATATCCATTCCAAATCTCCAAATTACATGCATATCTTATCATAGACACAATAAAGGTATTTATAGTAATAAGAATTAAGATTATTAAGACAAGTACAAAATTATAATGCCTTGAGATAATTCAAAATGTTCGAACTTCTCTAATGAGAGCAACACTGCCAAAGGTATATAATGGTATCGAAGATTTAGATGAAAATAAAAGAAACATTTTTTTACGCAGAAAAAAAAGGGTAGTTTTCTTCCTCCGCACACATATCTTTTACGATAAAAAAATGTGCTGTTTGATTATTAACTAGAATCTGAGCACTTTGTAGGGCACGCTACAAAGATTTTGGGGTTATTGAGTACAAAACAAAATATATTACTTAAATTATTTAATGAATCGTAAAAAAAGTTCTTATAGGACATTATCCACATGGACAGAAATAAAAATATATATTTGTTATTTATTGACAGATAGTTCATGCGAATTCCTACCAGATTTTAACTATTTTCTAATTCATTCAGATATTAAGATTGTAAGTTCATTTAATAAGGGTTTTTATTACATTTAACTTGTTTAAAAGAGATTATTTATACATAAAATGTCGAACTACAGTCTATTGACTATTCAAGAAATGATAGATTCAGCTTTCGGAGAAGAGAAAGTGAGTTTTCCCTATGTATTTTTTCATCAACATTTAAAAAACATATACTGTTTTAAGATAAACATACCTATCTACCGACTACCATCCATATACCATCGTAAACAAATAAACAATTTTTTAACTTATATTTACTGAGGTGCCTCATTCTCTTAAAGTATGTATATATGATATACTATTTTGAAATTTAAATTTGAAATTATTGTTTCAGCAAAATGTAGTTAATTTCAAACTACTACATACTATATTCTTTATTCTCGCAAGCCAATTACGGCTTTTGCAAAGAAAAGTAGAAGTTGAAATTGATCCCTACATGGCAAGAGTACCTTCAACTCTTTCAGTGACGGAAGTCAAAATTAAAGCAAATGTTCCAAAAAAGAGGAAAAAACCCAAAGCAAGTGGCGGTGGCGGCGGTAGTAGCGGTAGTAGCGGAGGTGGAGGTGGTGGTAGAAAGGGAAAGGGTGGGGTTGGTGAAAGTGCTAAAGGAATTGGTGGGGGACGGCTGAGAGAACAAACGAGAGACAGAAATGAACTTGCAGGTGAAGACATTGCAGAAAAATCAGAAACTGACAAGTCATCTGAAATAACTTCGACGGATAAAACAACTTCAAAGTCAACTACAGACAAAACTACTTCATCCTCAATATTTAAAACATCGACATCACTCTCCTCTAAAACTGAAAAATCGAGTATAGACAAATCTTCTGAAATGAAATCAACCATTAAGGATTCTACAGAAGCGACTACAGAGTCACTTAAGAAAAAGGTATGCACTAGTAACGATAACATGTGGATAATATTTCAAGATATTACTAACATTTTGTTTAGTTCTCCTCTCAAGATTATCATCAGCTGTTGGAGATTATTGAGCAGCAGAGAGAGCAAGAACTTCGAGTTGTCAATCAGGTTCATCTACATATATCCCATACAGCGTTTATATTCTTTTGTTTTATTCTTTTTTTTAGCTCAGTTTGGTGGCTTGACTTTATTTTTTTTCATGTTATTTTCCAACTACCACCTATATCCAGGTAAGTATATTACACAATATAGAAATATTAATATTGTCGACAGCTTTATGGAGCTCTAACAACATAAAAAATATAATTTCCTACCAGCCTTTAATACATTTTAATTATCTTAAACTGATTTATTTACTTATCACCAAGTTTTTTATATTTATAGTCAATTTCTTCGCATTTTTGTAATTTGATCTAAAATCTGTTGCAGAGAGCAGACTCAAGAGAGGAAGCAAAGAAATTACCAACTCCTATGGCTTCATTAGATGAAATGGGTTAGAAAGATTAGAAAGATTTTAATAAAATACTGTTTTTTCAATCGGTATCACTACTTATTATGACTAAGTAAAAAAAATTACAGAGGCACAATACGAAAAACTTCTCATTGGTAAGATATTAAAATAAACATTTAGAAGGTGCTCTCGTAAAAAGTCAACATGCCACTGACAAAGGAGTTTTGTTTTCCAGTTGAGCGCGTGCCTACAGACACTGGTGTTGAAGCAAAAACAGGTATAAATTACTCGAACATTAACAAAAAAAAATAATGATAGTCATAGCCCCATTTTGTTTTGTCAGATAAAAGAGATCAACCACTATCGGTTGTAACCCAAGATCAGTATGACCGTCTAGCTAAACAGGTAAGAGAATTACAAGAAAAATTCGGTACCGTTGGTAGAGCAGAGTTTCCGGAAAATATTGAATTGATGCAAGAGCTTCGAAGGGGTGCATCTTTAACTGATGCTATGGCAGCATTACAACTATCAGCCCGCGTTGAAGCTGCGGAAAAAGCTTTAGAGCAAATGATGACTTTAGTAACTGATGTTGCAAAACAAAAAGGGGTCGATATATCAACATTGCTAGAGGTTAGTACACTAAATTTACCTAATATAAATCTAATGTGACAAAATAAAGACTTATGATTTATTTTTAGAAAGACGGCGCGGATGTTGAAACTGAAGTTTTGTTTGGAGGACCAGGATCATCAGAAATGGGTCAGAAAAGTTCACGCAAAAAATCTCAAAAACAACTACGAGGGATAAGAAAATCAACTGTAGTGACTCCTTATGAAAAAGTAGAAATTGGACCACCCACAACGTCTGGTGAAGCAATACAAGAAATAGATGCTCGCTATGAAGACATACCACCATCAGGAGATTCAGATATTCTAACTCCAGCTTTTAAGCCCAATTTGGTCACCCACCAGGAATTAGAGTGCGTCTTTAAGGAGTAGACTTACAAATTAAAATATTATATCTATACACATTTTTAATTACAGTGATGCGATGGCACTACTTCATGATACCCTTTTGAAAGCAGTAACAATCAATATTGGTAAATCATCATCAAGCGCCGATAGTGCTTTAAATATTGCAACTCGTTTAGGTACCTAATAATACAAAAAATACTTTGAGATAGTTATAAATTTATCTGCAACTTTCTATAATTTACAACAGAAAGAAAACTTAACGATGCTCTGAATTTGAACACTAGAATGGATGATTTAGAAACTTTAGTAACAGAGTACGCTACCCAAATAAATTCTTTAGACACGGGTTTATCTGCATACGTAAGTTTTCCAACTATATATCTGTAAAGGTAACCAAAAATTGAGACCCCAAACTAAATTTGATATTTTAACCTATTTGATATGAATGATGCCTGTTCAATTTTCTAAATACAAATAACATTTTGTTCTTCAAACGCTATAAATTACAGAAGTGTTATCTTTTAATTATTTTTTTTTTTATTCATAACTCAAAAATATTTATGACAGATGACTGACTATCAAGAACAGCTTACACAAATGCAACATGACTTAGAGGTTGGATTAGAATCAATGTCTGAGGCCATCGCCAATACTGGAGGAGATACTGCTGGTATGATCCAAAATAAAATGATACATCAAGTTTTGAAACAACTTTTCTAACTCTATTTTATTAATGTTTGAAATATAATTTCAGCTGCAGCAGAATTAAACACTAACATCACGAATTTACAAATGGAATTTGATACTGCAAATATTAAACAGAAGAACTTGAAGGATCAGCAGGGTCTTCTTTTTATAGACCTTGAGGTAAATTGTATAAAATTTAAATACTTCGTTCTAGATTCTATCTGAAGCTGTGACCATAAACTGCAATATAAGAGTATTTCACACACCGTTTTCATCAATGGGTTAAAACTGTTAATTCCTATAATTATGTTAAAACTCAAATAAAAATATAGAATAATTTATCTTCATTAGCAGGATTCAAATCTACCGCTTACGGAATATTTCGTTGCACCAGCGGATGCAGATTGGATCCTGTTCGGGTCTATTAATATTTAACGGCCTATTTTCTATTTGAATTTTTAATGACACGGATAATGTTTTTGTCTTTATTCTTTGTTAATTCAAAATTTAATGATCAAGTTGCAATATCTGTAGTCTAGCAGTTTTAACATTTTTAACTTGTTATAACATATTAGGGTTTATGGAAACAAATTGAGATCCTTCGTGAAACTAAATCTGATCGTGAGGAAGTTGCTGATGCATTAAGAGACAAAGCAGGTCTCGGCGCTCTGAATGGTCTTGTATCACAACAGCAATTTGACGCTGTTCGGGGAGACTTCGAAAAACGCATAGGTGCCGCTTATGACAAATTTAATAATCAAGAGATTATTTGGCAAGTAAGAAATAAAGTATAGAATTCTCATATTGTATCAATAATCAAAATTACACAGTTTCGAAATATTTTCAATATAAATTAAAACGTTTATGAAAATGTTATTAAAAAAAACTTACAGAAAGCTATAGACGACCTCTTAAGAGAATTGAATGAGAAAGCTGATTGGATACAAGTTGCGTCATTACGTGATGATGTAAACGCTAACTTAGAAAAGTTAAGGAAAAATATTAAGTCAATTATGGATATAGTAGGAGAGCCAAATGCCGCCGCTGTATCCAAAAAACTGTTCCATGATACGGCATGCCTTTCATGTGCTTCTCCAGCAAATATGGAACTTGAAAAACCTGATTTGATACCAGCTCTTCCAGCTTTTCCAAAATCGGGCGATCAGCCTGCTACTGATAGTGAAACGAACAAACCAAAGGAAGATGGTGACCATTTATTATGTTACCCAGGTCGACCAATCCCACATCCGAAAGATCCTAGGTATTTGTGGGTTTAAATAATTATTGATAGATATAAAATAAGAAAAATAAATTCTACTATTAATATTGCAGATCCCATATTTGTCAAAGGTATTGTGGAGGCTCGCATACCATAATTACTGGAGCTGTAAGTCGGGCTCCAGTAGGTATGATTATCACTCCACTCCAAAGACGCATCACTACAGGAATTGGAACTGATGGCAAAGTAAATTCTTACAAACTAGTTTCATGGATACGGGCTTCTTTTTATCTATAACAAAACTTGCCTTTAGAGCTTGACTTAATGCAATCTACGAAAAATATCTATATTCAAACTAAATTCTCTCTTTAACTTTCATCATCGGTTCAGCTTGACTGATCTGCTACTTCACATCCGGAAAATAGTACATTCCAAATGGAAAGGCAGTTTACCACGTAACAAATACTAGAATTCATTCGGGTCAATCTTTTCGCCAATTCAAACCAATTAAAAGAGTCTACCCACCACAATGTAACATACTTTGACCTTTCTAGGAACATATCAGAAGTGACATGCAAAACGATATGCCCTACAATACTATTCACTTATCGGCGACGTAACGAGCTAGTGGGCATAATCTCATACTTTTCCATACAAATATTTTTTTTGTCTGACACGTTCCTGTTATGGTCATAGTTACTACGTTGTAGTGTGTAGAATCCTTAGTGTTTTCTTGGTTGCGTATGTACTGTTCAAGAAAAGCTTTTGCATTTATGTACTCTTACTTTTTTTTAATCATTAAAGTTAATGATTTTAAACAGAATTTCGCACTAGGAGAGTAGTTTTAGTGGTACTTTGCTTATAATTTGAAACTTATTTTCCTGACAAGGTATATTTGACTGATGCGCCAGATCAGCAGATAAAACCCTGTTTACCTTGTAATGTACCGAAACCAGTGCCTCCTCAACCATCAGAAGCTGACGAAGGTATTACTAACAAACATAAAACGTTTATGCTTTTAGAAGAAAGATAATATTCGTATTATTTTATTCTTCCAGCACCTACAGTTGACATGGAATCTGCTTCACTCAACTTTCTAATGCAAACTGGATCGTTAGCAATTCCGGTGGATAGCATCTCAGTCACTCCACCACCCCCTCTCGACGATGACTAAACACATTTTTATGAATGCCTTATTTAAATATTTTATATTTATTTTTTTAAATATCAATCTTGTTTTTTTATTTAAATCTTAATCAGTATAAATATTATAAATCTTCTATTTCTATTAAAAATACGGTACATTTTACTACAAATTTGAAGTACCTACTGTAAAAAAAAATATTAAATTGAATACCTATTAAAAATAAAACGTTCTTTTAATAACTTTTATAGTTCTAATGTCGTTAACTAGTAAAGGTTGTACACTACGTTACATTAAATAATATTCTTTATTACACCATTTGTCAGCCACTCCACGATAAGGATTATTTGTTTACGTCAAAGAAGTGAAAACAATGACTGACCTTTGGATTTTCCGAGTGCAAACGCTTTACATTTTGAAATATAGTTATATTACAATACTATCATGAAATTATCATTCTTTTAAAAACAAGACGGTGTAACGTACTTTTAATTTAAACTGGTAAATACGTGACGAGAACGTTGGAAATGGTATTATCGGAAGAAACATCTCTCAGCTTCAGTTCGTTTAAGGCAGTGATAATAAGGCAGTATTATAAGTTTGCAAGATGACATTTGTCATAACGGTGTTTATATTTATTGCATTATTTATTTCATTTAATAAGTTACTGTTATTTTTATATGGATTATATGTTATATATAATGTAGATCAAAATAAATGTATTTATAAAGCAAAGCAAACGGTTAATGTGACCTGAAAGGATGTGGTTTATGTATGTAGTTGGATTTATTATAAACTATTATTTTTATGACTGTCAATATGCAAAAGAATTATTGTACAATTGTACGTATATACTGTATTGTATTGTAGTTTGAAGCAATATCCATTATTTTTAAAACTATTTTTTAATTTAACTCCTCTGCTTTGGATAAGAATATATATAGTATAGTTTTCCTGCTAACGGGCAACACAATCACTGTTATTGTCAATTATCTATTCGTTTATTCGTAAGTAGTTAGGTACACAGTTGACAGTTGTCATTCATTAAATATGTTAAATTGGTTCTCGTCATTTTAAATTGAAAATTTTAAACAAATTATAATTTAAAGGTAAATAAAGAGTTACTACATTTCCTACTGCATAATAAAAATAACTTAAAGTATAATAAATAGTCTTCGGTATTATCATTGCTAACCTATACATTTTCCCAGATATAAAAAAAATGCATAAGATACTAGAATTTCAAGCAGTCGTGTTGGCGGCGGGACGAGGATCTCGCATGCCTGATGTAGGAGGAACAGTGTCTAAATGTCTCTTACCTGTTGGTCCATATCCTGTACTATGGTATTCATTAAACATGTTAGAAAAGTTTGGATTTCAAGGTACTTTATAGATAAAAATTTTGAATTTCCCAAGTAATTAAATAATTGTCAAGTAATAATTTAATATTGGTGTTTCAGAAACCATGTTGGTTGTATTGGATGAAGATAAATCTAACATCATTAATGCACTCGAAAAATGCCCATTGAAAATCAAATACGACTTGATTGTTATTCCATCAGAAGAAGATTGGGGTACGGCTAACTCTCTGAAACATGTTAGTAGTAAAGTGAACACAGATCTTATAATAGTCTCAGGAGATCTCATAACCAACATAAATTTAAATGATGTATTAAACCTTTACCGAAAACATGATGCAGCTCTTGCTACACTCTTCTTCAACAATGGCCCAGAAGAATGGATTGAATTACCTGGACTTAAAACTAAAGCCAAACCAGATCGAGATTTAGTTTGCATAGACAAAGAAACAGAAAGATTAGTTTTTCTTGCCAGCGCTAGTGATTTTGAAGAAAATGTCACAACACCAAGATTACTCATCAAGAAATTTAATTCTATAAGCATGTACAGTAGACTATTAGACGCCCATGTATATGTAATGAAGAAGTGGGTAGTGAATTATGTAGTTGATACAGACAAATTTACTTCAGTCAAAGGAGAATTAATCCCTCATATTGTTAAGAAACAGCTCGCTAAGCCGAAAAACCAAGTTGAAAGAAAAGGAACCTCAGAGAAGAATGTTGATATAACTAAAGATATTTTTGATTATGCCGTAGAACAAGGCTATGAGAGTAAGATACGAAAAATGTCAGCTTACAATGATCATACCTTAGGAAGTAAAGGTGTTTACTATAATGATACTTTGCGGTGCTATGCCCATATACCCGATAAAAATACTTTTGGTATCCGAGTGAACACATTATCTGCATTGTACTTGTCTAACAGCAAGGTAATTTTCATAATAATTGTTTTACAAATAACTTCTTATCTGATTATGTTAAAAACCTTTATATTTTTTGTCACATAGTAAATTGATACAACCGAGTACCATATGTTAAAATAAATTTCACCTATTATTATATGTTAATTTTTTTACATGTTAAAATCTTCTAGATACTATCAAAATGGCAAGAAATAACAGGTACAGAACTATTAGAGAGGATACATCCTAATAGTGAAGTTAGCACAAAACAAATCGATGAAAACTGTACAGTCGGAGAAAAAAGTTGCATTAGTGAGAAGACATCATTAAAAAGCACATTCATTGGTAGTAATTGCACCATCGAAAACAAAGTCAGATTAACCAATTGCATATTAATGAATAATGTTACCGTCAAAGAAGGGTGAGTTGATTTTTACAAACACACACACACACATACACGCATGTGTGTGCATGTTCTTACATACTATAAATCTAATTAGGAAGGAATTTCCTTTCTTCTTTGAATCCAGTCAGTACCTCCCGCCCTGAGTATCGACAAAACAAACCCAAAAAGTTTTACATTTATATAAAAAAAAAATAACTATGGTATTAGCACCATATGAAAATGTATGAATGAATGAAAGTGATAGAATCAAATAAATATTTATAACGGTTGTTTATTACTTTTTTCATATTAATTTGTCTTTTAATTTCAGATGTGTTCTACAAGACTGTATATTATATACGGGTGTAACAGTGGATGTGAATTGCAACTTGCAATACTGCATTGTTGGGCCACATCACGTTGTATCGTCATCGAAAAAAGGAAATCACCAGTTGTTTGCTGAAATAACAGACAATATGATTACACTCGGTTGAATGCCTTTATCAAATATATTTTAAACTTTTATTTATCTTAATAACCGTACGTTTTATTTACTTGAATAAATTAACCTAAAATAAGAACAACTTTAACATTTATTATATACGTTTCAATAAATGTACACTTAATATAAAATTAACAATTTTAGTCAGCCCTAAGTGCACCATGTGACTAAACCTTTTTTTTTTGTTTTATGCTATGGCTTCATTCGCACTGTTACTGTTTATTTGTTGGGCGAACTTTAATATTGGGTACTGTGCTGAGAAAACACAAAGGAGTTTGTAGAATGGAATAAAGTCGTTTGTTTATGCCTGAACATTAAAGAGAAAAATTGCCAAACGCCTTTTAGAAACATACGAGCAATGTTACTAGTTGACTTAATTTAAAAAAAAATCATGTACACATTGAAATTACATTAACTTTTTCTTTCTGAGTAATAAATGCTATAAGGAAACGCCACTAACCAAAAAGAAGAAGAAGTAATAAATAGGATATAAGTCCAGTACCGACATCTGCAAGTATCAATGAGGCCCATGACCACTTCCCAACATTTCGCGCTATTTACTACTAGCCTTTGCACGCGACTCTGTCAGCGTGGACATCAGGGTTGTTCTCTTCCACAACAGCCACTAAAACTGAACTGCACTTCATGCTTCCGACCGTGTAGTTCCGGTCCGGGATGGAATATTTTATAAACTGATTATTTGAATAATGGGTAGATGTCACGATACAAAAATGTGAAGCGCATTTTAATTCGAGCGTTAGGAAATTGCAATGATTAGAGCCTTGGGAAAGATTAGGCTTACGCTTTCGCGACACAATTCTTAGTATGTACCTACTTTTTTACACTTCGAAAAAAATACAATATTGCCTTTTCAATTAAAATTACAGCAATACAATCATTTTATTTTCCTAATTTTAAAACAAAATCACGCTGCAAGTGTTATTCTATTATCACACAAGTGTATATTGTTACCAAAAACAACGATTACCTACCTATGTATAACTGTTCAATGTAGATAAAAACAAAGAAATGCTTATAATTAACTACATACTAATCATGGACTAAACTGAATTAATTTTATTATTATTATTACCAACCTACGTAACCTAAGTAATAATAATTAAAATAAACCAAAATATTTTTTTTAATTTGATTGATATAAAAAAAAAATCTTCATGAAATGCTTATGCCAAGCAGCCTATTTAAAATGATAAGGAATAATACTGTATTTGTGTAAATAGCTTTCCAAGTTAGCGTTCTATAATTGCCCATTTGTTAAAGTATTAAAAAGGATATAGTATGTCACCCTTAAAAGATAGACATATGGTAACGCGGACTTTTATGTAGACCTATATAAGATACACAATTACACTATACATTATTTTATTATATCTTAAAGGGTTTAGGCAACGTTTTCGTTAAAAGGTCCTAAAAACTTATTTTTTTCTACATTGTAAAATAAATATCGTTAGTTATACGGTTTCACCCCTGTTGACCGAGATAAAAAGTAGCCTATATGTTAATCCAAGGTATCACCTACCTACAGAGTACAGACCTTATTTCAACCATACATCCATACATTCTCACAAACTTTCACATTTATAATATTAGTAGGATAGGATACGATTTTTTCAAACTATTGCCATCTTAATAATTTTATTGAATTGAATTTATTAAGTGATAAAAATTAAAGAAAATTATAAATATTTTATATGAAGCCTTCACCCAATCTGTTCTCGTTCATCGTTACAAAGGATATTTACTTTCTCTCGCAAGATCCTATTTACTTCAATTCCTTTTGATATAATCAGATGAGTCGTGAAGAGGTTCCAGACACAGTATGCACTCTGCATAGTCAAGTTTCCATCATCACACGACATACAAATATTTTTCCGGTGCACATTCACTAACCTGCAATAATACTTATAATCTAAAATAAAATTGTTAAAGCTCTCATGAATGAATGAACCTTGATGTCATTTTAGATCAAACTTAGCCTTGGGGCCAACTGAACTGAGCAGGAAGATGTATACATCTCTTTGTTTCTTAAAAAAGTTTCGTAATTTTCTTCCAACTTCTAGTAAAATTGTTTTTGCTCAATCTCTCCTTCTTCTCATTATACATGACCCAAACTTTTGCTGTCGAGAGCCTGAGTAAGAACAATTATTAAAACCAGAGCATCTTCAAAACGTTTGCCTTAGTTTTGTCTTGGACTTCGAAAATATGACCATATATTTATTATTCGCGTAAAATAAAAAGTGCTACCGTTTCCGTAAGAATATTTTCATCATCTCTCTTCTCTACTCCATCCTATTCAAAAGAACGACATCAGACTACTTAAAAATTTCGAGTTTTTTCACAATTCTTACAACGATTCTCCGCGCTCTAAAACTAAACAAAAGTTTACTTTTAAAGTTCTTTTAACTCGTCTTTCTTTTTCACAATTTCATATTCTGTCTACGCTATTTCACTTAAGAAAAAACTTCCTTTACATATTAAAGTTGAGGTCATATGGGGTTTTCCAATAGGGACGCTTGAACTTTGACAGCTGATTGCGGCCATGTTGTTTGAGTGACAGCTGTCAAATGCAGTGTGTTATATTCATTCCGTCCTCCCAAACCACCATGGCAGGTTACAGTGTCGAGCAGCACGTGCAAATCATAAAATTGTTTTATGAAAATGGGTCTTCAGTTCGAGCAACGTTCCGCGCACTTCGCCCGTTTTACGGTCGCGATGATCGTCCTGCCGAGTCGACTATCCGTCGATTGGTGGACAAATTCGAGTCAACCGGGTCAGTTAACAATCAGCCGGTTCCCGTGCGTCAACGTAACGCGAGATCTGCCGAGAATATCGCCGCTGTGCGCGACAGTGTCCTCGAAAACCCGCGGCAGTCAATTCCGCGTCGCGCACAGGAACTCGGCCTTTCGCAGACGACAACTTGGCGAATTTTGCGTTGTGACTTGAGCCTGCACCCGTACAAGATCCAGCTGACCCAAGAGCTCAAGGTTAATGACCATAGACAGCGCCGTGTGTTCGCTGACTGGGCATTAGAGCAGTTGGAAGTTGACGCCGATTTTGGCAAAAAAATCATCTTCAGCGACGAGGCGCATTTTTGGATGAATGGCTATGTCAACAAGCAAAATTGCCGTATTTGGGACGAGACCAATCCACACGAGGTTCACCAAGTGGCAATGCACCCGCAGAAAGTGACTGTTTGGTGCGGATTTTGGGCCGGAGGCGTGATTGGTCCGTATTTTTTCGAAAACGATAATGGTGTGGCCGTCACCGTCAATGGTGAGCGATACCGGTCGATGATAACCAACTTCTTTTGGCCTGAAATCGAGAATATGGATCTGGACAACATGTGGTTTCAACAGGACGGCGCTACGTGCCACACAGCACACGCTACGATGGAAGTTCTGCACGAGCAATTTCTGGACATGGTCATCTCGCGCGGAGGCGACGTGAACTGGCCACCGAGATCGTGCGATTTGACCCCGCTGGACTTTTTCTTGTGGGGTTTTCTTAAGTCGCAGGTCTATGCCAACAAGCCGCAAACCACCGATGCCCTCAAAGTCAACATACGCCACGCCATCGATCAAATACAGCCCGATTTGTGCGCCAGAGTCAACGAAAATTGGACCTTTCGTGTGCGCGCCACCAACCGAAGCCGTGGCGGTCATTTGAATGATGTCATATTCCATACATAATGGGGTCGATAGACCTTCCAAATAAAAAAAAAATTTCGCAAATATCTTTCCTACATGTATTTTTTTTGCATTTCAAAGATCAAGCGCCCTTAATGGAAAACCCTATAGAAGTCGTTTTAAAATATGGCCCCTGTCTCAATTTTTGTTTAGATTTGTGATACATTAAACTTGTGTGTATGTTATTTTTTATTATTAGTACTGAATACCGAACGACTAACCGCTTCACGTACAATTTCTAGATTCCTATCATGGTGACACGAGTTTGACCGCTATCAAGAAGTAGCATACATCCCATCAACATCTACTTACCTTAACCGTACCTTTACCCTATCTGACTAAACTTAGTAATATTAATATGGATATAAAGTATCTATGAAATTTCAAAGATAGTAAATAACTATATGTTAGTCCACTTTTTAATTTAATTGAATGAACTGCAATTTACAACATATTTTAAATTCTGTGTTTTCTTAAGTAGAATTTAGGTGAAGTGAAAGTGCTGACCGAATTGCGATGATAAATAAACTTACTCCAAAAAACACACTTGAAAATCATTTTAAATGCTTGAAAAAAGTTAAGTTTAAAACATCACAACTATTCGCAAGTATTCGCAGAAATTGAATCGTTTTAGTTTCTGCGAATACTTTGAAATGGAAACAAAGGCATATTATTAAACATCGTATTAACTCATCAAGCATTAATATGTAAAAAAAATCCAGCTATATAAAAGCAGCGTTCGCATTCCAATGAACTTTTTAAGAGTTAATATACGAAAAGTTACCTACTTAAATATCGAAGGTTTGAAGATTTTATTTCATAAACTGACGTTGAAAATGTCAAGTGCAAAGATTTTAAAATAAAAAAGCTGGAAACACGCCGGATCTAATGTGACAATGCGAAGATTTTGTAAGGTTACAGTTACAGACGAAGTGTGTACTGGCTAGAAAAATATATAAACATAAGAGGAGCTCATAAAAAGCTACATTCAATAATAAATAATTAACAATGTCGCACAACATTAATACTTTCATAAACTGGAAACGTAATAGGAAGAATAATTACTTGGTTTTTATTAAGACTTTTCATATAGTTTCTCCGTTTCAAACAAATAACTATTGCTATAAATTTTACTATCTTGTTACATTCTCCTACTTGAGGAATATCGATAATATCTTTAGAGATCAAAATAGTGTATACATCGAAAGTATAGTACCACGTCAAATCAAAATAAACATCTACATTACTAAGGATTTTCACCTTAATAATTTCATCATATACAAACAAAAACTTTATAAATTGGCACATACCTACTTAAATAAGGACAAAGTTTTTAATGTAAACGAATAGAGTTAACATCAAACGAGTATAAATAAAATGACGATTAAGCATTAATGTGTATTCTGGATTCGCGTGCTGTAATTTCATCAGCATTACCTTATGTAACGCTGCAGCTCATTGGATTTGTTCACAACGTTTGAACCAATGCTGTATTTCTCAAATATGTGTCGTGTCATAATATACACATCGTTTCCTAAATAAAATTTTACTATAACTAAATTTTATATAATTTTAGATTTTTGTCTATATTTCCTGAAGAAACGCTTTGTTTTCAATAGTTTTTTTTTTTATAATAATACTAAAAAGTTTACGTTTCTGATGTATAAACTTGTATTACATGTAACAAATAATTTGTGTTAATTTTATGTTTAATATTTAAAAATATTATAATATCAACAAGGTCAAGAAGTATTACGAGCTCACTAACAAACTCACTAAGAATAGGTTCATGACAAATGTAAGCGGTAGCTAACAGCTTAATCTCTCTACAACCTACTAAAACACTTGGGCCTGTCAAGAACTAACAATTTATTCTTAGAACGTCTTTAAAATTTATAATTTACTCAGGATGTTAAAATGAGGTATATTGAAATAAAATGGTGTTTTCTTATTTAAATTATGTATATAATACCCAGAAGCTTTATGAATCTCAATATAATTACCTTTTTTTGACGTTGGGGCACCTATTACTTTACTCTGACCCAAGGTAGAAGTTGGAGTTGTATGTGGGACTTGCCGAGAATAACCACTTCTCACCCGGACTCTACCAAATAGGTAAGGAAGGGGCGGGTATAGTCCCACCTCCGTCAACTTGGTCTCGCCCTATGGATCAGATCAGCGGATTAAGCTGACTCCACTCTCCGCTCCGCGGTTTCCTTTTGCGGCGATGAATTTCTTTAAGAAGAAGGTCATGGCGACCCCAGCTCGGTCGGTCTCGCTGTCAAGCATCTTTGACATAACACCTAACAGTTAAATCAAACTAGCCTAATAGCAAAATTAAGTTCTCTCCTTTTGGCTAAGATCATACTGCAGTATCAATATACATTACCTAGCCTCTTCATGGGATTTTGATAATATCTACATCTTAATACAAGAAATAATGGAGCTAGTTAAAAAATAATAATTGTAACATGTTAAAAGCGAAGCCAGAGAAAACCTTCAAAGGATCTACTAAAAAATCTAATACATGTTTTTTAACTCACAAGAATTTCGCTCCTACGCTTGTGTAATACGAAGCTAGGACAAAACCGCCATACAGAAAACATTTAAGACACTCTGACTCTCAAAACCAAATTTAGAAGCTATTATTTATGTTGTCTAATGAGTACTTCTCAGTCTTTAAATATCGTAGTATTTTGAGCGTCGAGAAAGGTCGTTTAAGCAAGAGTTAAGTGGTTAGAGGATAGACCACTACAAATATAAGTTAAAACACGTAACATTGTAACCATAAGCAGTGTTACCTGGCTGAAACGTCAGGCATATTAGATAAAGCATGAGAGTATTAATACTCGACTTTTAATATTATAATGTAACGAGTTATTCCTCTTTGAAACATGCAGAAATCTCTGGGTACAAGGAAGACATCTTCTTGTTTAAATTGAAATTCAATTTAGAAAATATTTAGACAAAAATTCAAAACAACAGGACGCATCTAAAACTGACTATAAAATTTGAATTGCAAAAAGAAGTATTTATTTAACTTAACATTAATATTAAAAACATAATTATACGAATCGTTTTATTTAAATCGCAAACATTTGTGTTATGTGTTCACAATATTGTATTAACTATGTTATATATATACTTACGTTTTTAGAAAAAAAAACTATATATAAAAGCGTGTTAAAACACAGTCATTTTTAAATTTCATGAATTACTTATAACGTTATAGTCAATATGTTATAAAACACGTTTATAACACTTTGATTACAAATTTTGTCACGCAGAGACTATAGTAATATTTGGCAATTGTCTTATAATCGAGCATGCAACATTTATAACATGAATGCGTTAAGTGTCAAATAAATGAAGAATAAGAAAAAATAATGTCAGATTAAATTAAGAACATAGAAATATTAAAACCTAAATAGCTTGTAAATTATTATTATTTTTAATCATCACGGTTGTAAGATGCTTTATTGTAACTACTTACTTTCTTGCGTCTAAATTATTTCTTTTATATCTTCTTAAATAAATAACCTTTTTTTTTTTCATTTTTCTAAAAGTAAATTTTTCTAAAAGTAAATACTGTTTATTCTCTAGAACTAAACTTACACCTCTGTATTAAGCCAGGATAGCTCACCACCATCTCAGATTTTTCTTGCACCGCCAACTATTAAGATTAAAATTTAAGTCTTTCGTCTTTCTAACATAAACATTTTTTTTTATTCATATTCATATTTAAAACTTCGTAAACTTAGATCCGAATATACATTGAATCCCTTACATAAAAAAAGCAATGAAAGTAATGAATTAACTTTGTGCTCTTTTTCTGATCCTTTCTATTTCTAAGTCAGTCAAAAAATACTCTTGGACAAGAAACAAAAAAGGTTTTCCTACTAAAATAACATTGACCAAGATATTAAGTACAGGATCCAAAAAAAATACATATATTTTAATCGCCTATTTCTAAGAATGATGTTTGTTTTATTACACCGAAACTACAATATATTTTTTGTTAAGCGTTTAAGTATGTTAATTTTTTTAACAGGTAAACTACGGTTGTGTTGGGGATGAGCATGCAGAACGTGAACAATTACAAATCAGAGTAAGCAAATATCAAAAATATATATGACTTCGCTTTGTCAAGGTTGAATTCAAAATATATTTACTTTACTCATAACACTGTTGACACTTATTGTGGACATTTTAAAGTATCTTAATATTCCTATGAGTTTATAAGCGATAACAGCCTAGTTTCTCGCCGGTATTTTCAAAGTACAGCCAATGAACCTGCTGTGTAATGGTTTTAATTAAATCTAGCATCTTTCAACTCTATCATATTTTGTTTTTGAAAGATTTTATATACTAATAATTTACTACCACACTTATTCATATATATACATTAATTTTTGATTACAATAATAAGGTAGTTAGAAATATAATGAATCATTTTATCAGGTTATATATTAATTATAATTAAAAATAAAATATCATAATTTTCATAGAAATACTTCTAAAATGAATAATATACAAATATAGGTATATGTAAGTATCTGTTTATATCACTTTCCATCTGTATTCCAATACACTGATAGTTTGAGAAGATGTAATTAAAATCTGAAAGACAAGTTCGTAGCCGGATTATTCTCATAGCATTTCTTGCAGTCACAAACCAACAAGAAACAGTTGTGGTAGAACTTTCCCGCGCCGCGCACGCGTCCTCCGTTATAAAGTTGCAACAAAAATTACGTGATACCGTTTATACGCCATTTCGATTCAAAGTGTAAGCACTGAACTCTTCACTAAATTTAGGCTTCATAAATTATTTCCACACCGAACGTTAAGTGTCCGTGGATTTTTATAAATTCAGAAACCAGAAGCGGTTCAGATCAGCTGTTTTTGTTTTTTTGTTTCTTTTTGTAAGTATCATACATGTAATACAAACCTACTTAACGACCGTCGACGCTAGCTTAGTTACACATATATTACGTTATGTTCTAGAAGGTAAATACTTTCATATAGTTATTAAAAAATACAACCGTCTTCACGAATATTATAAATACTATAACTTAAAAACTATTCATAATTTTAAAGAGGACTAGTTTTCGTTATGGTCGCACGGATGTCAATTTTCACGCCACTAAGTCTGCGTACTTTCTTGAGATTTTATCTACCAATCAACCAATATATTTTATACCAATGTATGATAATTAAAATTCGTTAATCGTCAGAGCTATGAAATCATAACAATAATTTTTCATTTACAAAATGCTTATTAAAAAAATATTTTAATCTTCTACGATAAATACTCTAAAACATAAGGACGTGTCCTGAAATCGTGTTCGAAAACAGCTTTTAACTGTTATATATATCTGATATATCAATGGCAGGTATTCAACATTACTTTAGCACTTAAAATCCGTGGATACGTGCGCGATTGTTTAAAAATAAACCAAGTTACATCACCAGTTCACATTTTGTATTCTGAAAACACGTTAAATGTAAGTAATTGTAGGAAACACTTCCGAATAATAATTTATGTACATCGAATATCAAACGTAATACGCCTCACGCACGTAACAACAAAAACATTGGATTCTTTTCTGTATATATTGTTAATTAATCACTTTTTTACACTAAATAGTGTATTTATTATAATTAAAATTACGTGTTAGAATGTATTTTCTTGATCGCAATCATTTTGGTAAAAAAATTATCGTAACACTACATCAATTCACGAAAGGAAACAGAAAAAAACACAATATTAAAATATTACAAATAAATCTAATATATTTTTAATTAAATACAGATTTAAACTTCGATTGTCTACAGTTTAGAAATGATTTGATTTTTTTTTTGTTATTTAATCCTTCCATACTTGACGTTATACAGCCAATGTGTTAAATAAGATTATAATTTAAAGTAATAATTTATGAGGCTTTTGTTCTAATGATACTCTATAATATGATAATAAAGTAAATAAGTTAGTTAAACATTTCTCACCTCACCAATTTGTGTTCCAGTTCAACCAGTTTTTAAAACGCTGTTATTATATAATACCTTTTAAAAGGTATAATTTTTGCCCCTATTAGAATTACGGTCCAATTGATAAATATACCATCAGCAGATTGTTTTAACAACAAAAACCGCTTGTCTTTTCCTATTAAATAAAACATTCTAAACAGATTTAAATAATAATAGTCAAAAATTACACACTTTATTGATGACAAGTGAGATGACAGTTTAAATATTGATAATTCCAAAATTATTTATATTATATGTATATATTAATTAATAAGATATTGAAAAGTATAATTCTAGGACAACAGTTTCTCCCTTCTTTATGTTGAAATAAGAAAATAAACAAATTTCCATGCGGACGTACGCGGAGACCTTATTTCTGTGTAAAAGACATAAACGGGCGCTACATTCAGTCACATAAATAGTTTTATTCAAGTATAACTTTTTAAACAACGCAAGATCAAAAGGTTTTATATCATTTCAATATATTCAGTTCTTTATTTTCAGAAATATATAATATATGTAATTATATTTTTATAATAGTTGTATACAGTCATTATAGTCAGATATCGATTTTTCTTCGAGTGTCTTTTCAGATGCGACGATTGTATCGCGGGCTTAACTAACATAGTGTAGAGGTTAACGAATGCATTAATTGTTTTATTGATTAGTTACACAATATCGGGCCTTGGTTGTCCACTACGAAAGCCGAGCACGTATGCGTTAGGCAAGCATGGCGTACGCGATTTTTGCAACAGCGCTTTCTATTCTGGAACCTTCGAAAATGTGGAAAATTATATGTTTAATAAATTTAAATTCACTCTCTAATTAACTAAAACTTTAGAAGTTACCCCGCAGTGTAGGTGGTGATTTTATTTAAATTAATAAAATTAAATTATAATATAAAATAAATAATAAGAGCACACATTTATTTGAATACACGGCACTTATGTTTTAATTACATAAACATTATAATTACGGAAACATCGAATAAGTCAGGCGTTGGTATTCTAATTCAGAACCGATCCTTATAATTTTTACATAACCGTACATAATTACCGTATATTTCACAATTTCACAGGCATTTAGATACAATCTTACGGAAGATCGTGTCGGTTCCGCGTCGCCTCCGTTATCGTCTGGTATAAATAGATGTCGATATCAACGAATAGATACAACGTTGCAACCCGCACCTTGATCTATTAATCACATGAGAAAGCTCTAACATAATAATATAAGTACAGGTAGCACCATCATACTTGTACACACAGCACATTTCACTTACTTTTTAACTTTTGCATATTGAATTTCACATTAATATTATCCTTACTTATAATATGTACTACATACTCCATACGTTTCGTTACTTAGCAGCAACCTTGACCACGGGCAGACGACACATCTCGTCCGAAAATATTAGTTTCATATAAATAAACACTCGCGAAAGTCTTAGATCTCATTATAATATGAGGTGTTGCACAGCTTTGCTTAATAGTTTGTTTATTTTTATTGCCCTTTCTACACTACACTATTTTATAGATAAAGGCTGCTTGCAAGAAACGTCCTAGTCTAATATAATTATTATTTAAAATTGTGTGTGTATTTCTTAATTATGTTTTAATTTTTAAAGTTGATATTTCAACATTGATAAAAGAAATAACTTATCGGAGACCTATCTACTTTTACATTTTACATCTCTATAATCATCTTCAAACATTAAATATAATTTTATAAAGTATACCACATTCACGCTGAGACACTGCCAATTCAAATTTGGAACACAATAAATTTTCGTACAATATATGTTTATTAATAACATCTATGCGGCAGTCAGAGCAAGTCATGATCTTCTTTTATCAAAATGCTTCTCACGTACTCAAAGAACGCGTCCAATCGTCCTTAGCGAAGTCTATGCTGGCTTTTGCAATTCTATTGTGGGATGCTCTGACCAGATTCGCTATTTGTTATAACTATAAATATAACTATATTTTCTTTGACTTTTTCACCTTCACTAATAAATATAGTAAATACATAATACTAGGGACGTTCATCTAAAAGTACGAATAACAAAAAAAGTAATAGGCTATATATCGGAAGTGTTGTAGTATATAGGTTTATAGTATGTAGGTTTGAATATGTATGATATGATCATATATTTATTAACATTCACTAACTGTACCCGGTAATGAAATAAATTAAATTAAAGTCAGATAAATGTATTTAATAGTACATACAAGGAGGTCTTATATATTGTTAATAAATATCGTAACGTATATGTCTAATGTTCATACATCATGTGAGATAATACTGTATCATTATTTAGGGCAGGTTATATCGAATACCAGTAAAGTTACAGGAAAACTCAGTGGTGTGAAAAAAATTACTTGCACAATAGTTATTTGATCCAACACTGAAGTACTTGTTCGGCTGTATCCATAAAAAAAGGTATAAATTTAAAAAAAGAACACTGCCGATTGTTTAAACAGCCATTAGACAAACCGTAGTATCACTTCGACATGTTGAAAAGATTTTTATGAAATACTTTTCATCAACATAGTTTATTTTGATACATTTAACTGACTTTCTAAAATAAGTGAAATAAAAACTACATATTGTTAATAAAACCGCAGAGAGTAGTACCATATTATATATTGTATACCCTACTAAAACCGTTATGTGAAAATGATTAAAATACCGGAATTTTATTTTACCGGTTATTAGAAATTCAATTTTACTTACTGAGATATCATAAATACTTTAAATTCATATATATATATATAACTTCTTAAATACATTCCACATTCAAATATGTCAAAGGTTAAGCTTAAAATACTAGCGTCTAACTCTTTCCTTTCTTCATATTAAACCCTGATATTAATAACAAATAAAATACTTCATATGTTGATTATTGTATGGTTCTTGTTATTCTAAGAATGTCCACAAAACTAAAGCTTTCCGCAACCAGTCAATGAACTGTTTATAACCGAGTGTTAGCCAAAATAACATATCACTCACGCCTCAGTATAACACCTGCAGGATATATGTAATAATATATTTTAAATGCTTATTAATGTTTCTACGTCTGTCATTAAAGATGTGATGATGATGACTTAAAAAAAAATACAGGAGTTTTTTTAAACATTTACATTTCATTATTTGGACTTGTAAGGAACTTTCATATACGGCGAAATTAGTACGAGTTTTCATTGTCTATTTAAAACGTCGATGGTTGTTCACGTTTTCTATACATAAATCATAAGATAAAGTCCTATTGCCGGTGATTCATGACTCAAAAACGCTTAACTGTCCGTGTAAGTTGACTGTACAACCTGTACTAACGGTACGGTTAATTAATATCTTTAGTCGTCATTAACCCAAATGTTTACCTTTTTAAGTGTCGACCTTGTTGCATAGGTTACATCGTATCGTAGTCAAACGAGCGTTCATTGAATTTGCAATAATAATAGTATTGAAGAACAATATCTCATTGTATTTAACTACCGCTATTCCATCGTTAAAATGCTACTGTCTTTTGTTTACGAATATAACGACACTGGTGATGTACGAACTGAAAAAATATCGTATTTATAACTATTAACCGGATTTCGTAATACATAAGTTGGTTGTAGGTAATTTCTTCCTCAAACGGAGTATAATGTTGATATGTTTGCAATATCAGAAATAAAACTGATAATTCGTATGACCGCAGAATTATGACGTAATTTACAAATGAGAGTTGCATCAATTCCTGCAATCCAGCGATTAGGAACATAGTGATTTTCTTTTCTATGTCATATTTAAAATGGCCTAATGACCATATAGTAACCTCGTTTATTACATAACCGTTACGTTATGGGCACCACATAAAATCGCTATTGTCTCATAATGTCATACAATCGCTGTATTGGTTGCCGCATTATTACATAAAACGCATAACTACGTTCAAATAACTGTAACAGAACAACAATTTTCAAAGAATATTTTTTAAATCTTAATATACTTTTTAAATTTACCTTATATATTTTTTTTTAATAACTTTCTAGTTCAATTTAATTATAACATAAGTGAAACTCTTTTCTTAGACGCATTTTTTTTTTTTAGTTTAGTAAATGTCACTGATTGAATTTATTATTGGAGCGAATCGAATCTTAATTTAACTTCGAAGCTCTCATCTGACATTTGTAAGTAGTGCATTGTATTTTAGGTACGAAAAATCTGAATTATCGTTCTTTTATATTTATTAAAAAAATATATATTTTATTACAATTCGGAGTTCGTACGAGTACGTCGTTCCTAATAATTATTACTTACCTTATGTAATGTAAAATTATTGATTATATTTGTAGGCCTATACTTTACTACTTTTTCTCTTCTAAAACAAAAAACAACCCTATTGAAATACGTATATTGAATTAAACAAAATCATTTATATCTATACCTCATACTTCAATGAATTTTGCTGTCACTTTATATTAAAGAAACTAATAAATTTTCTAATAACTTTCATCATTGGAAGTAATTGAACCGCCTCACAGGAGAAAACAAAACACTTTCGCTGCGAGACTCATTTGTTTTCAATTATTTATCAAATAATAATTACTTTGTTAATTATTTGACATATATTAATATATTAAAACAATTTCAATTTTATATAGTCTAAACCGTCTGCGGGACAGCCTCCATATTATTTCTTATCGTTATTATAAATATCATTAAGAACTACGCTATTGTTATTCTTATAATATTCTTTTAACTTTTTCCCTCACTTGCGTAATAACTTAGCAGCTAGTGTAGCTGAAAACCTCGTATAAGTGTTGACAAACAAAATATGTAAATTATTTCATTATACTAACTTGAAACTCCGGCTTCATCGGCACTGGTGCAAATAATTATCCTGATTTTGAATCTGTGCCGCGGAGTTCAAACTTAACAAACGTCTTTTCAAAATATGATTACTTCTTTATAAGCGTTCAATAGTAAAATGTATTATATAATGAGATCTAAGACTTTGACGAATATTTATTTAAATAAAACTAATATTTTCGGATGAACTATGTGTTATTTTGTTATTTTAAAAACTAGAGACTCCCGACCTTCGGTTACATTTCAGCAACCGTGATCACGGTTAGACGAGAAGAGAATGTTTGTCATTTCGTTTGGTTCTTATCGTCTGCCGCCAACAATATCTTAATTTTCTGGCGTACTGCTCTGGATGCCGGCAAAATGCGCTGTGTCCCAAAGTTTTCATTTAATATATCATATAAACTGATAAACTGAATATTTCGAATGTGAACCGTGTGACCCAGTCAGTGGCTCTGATGTTACTTATGTAACCGCGCCAGTGATGCCGAGGTCATTGCAAAGTTTACTTAAACTTATTGTGATTTACCGACTCACCGTCAACGATTGTTGAGACACAATATATTTTATCTTCAACAAGTTTTCACCTACCGTTTCGCCCGTTTAAAGTTCCATTAAACTAAATTCTTAACAACTTGCCCTGTTTATGTACCAGTCATGAATAAATAGTTCTCATATTCCATATAATCTTTTTAAATAAATATTCAATAAAAAGTTGTATTACCAGAAAAAAATTTAACATAATATTAGCTACTTTCACTGGAAATGTGGGCGATCACGCACGTATCTAACAATAATCTAGACGTCATAATAGGAAGTAGAAAAGCTAATATAATCAACCTTCGATTGTCAATTTCGTGGTGGCGAAGCGATTAAAAAACCAAATAAGATGGAGACATTGAATGTATCAATTAACACTCATGAACTGGTCAAATTATAATTGTTAATGTAAAGCATTATTTACTCAATTCAAAACTCTATATTCAGTACAAACGAGTACAATAAAGTCCGCTTGGTCTTTCAGTCGTATTGAGCTAAAGAATTGTTATCCTTGAACTCATGACCGAGTATTTTGACGGCTTTTATGTAACATCTTTCGTAATATCATAAAATTTTAGATAGCCGTATCTCAAATCGTCTCAAAACAGTTATTTATAATCAAAATAAAAAAAAACTTAGTGTACATGAATTTTAACAGTTTTCTCCTGAACATTATTTATATTGCATTTCTAGTCATTTGTATGATTACCAGTTTTACTAGCAGGTGTGTAATTTCACCTCAGTCAAAGCCTGGCAGAAAGGTTAACGATCGCTCTACCTTTCTACCGCTGGCAATAATATCCTTATACATGTCGGTATGTCTAATTTAAAAATTCTCTTGAGAATTTTTAACATTTAAAATAAATGAGATCCGACATAAGTACCTTTAGGAGATTGATTAGGGAAGTTACATTTACATATTATAATACGATATCAAACAAAAATTAAGTTTCTTTATGATATCGTAAATAATATCTCACACATTTGAAAGATATTTCGACAAAATTATTATATAAAATAACAGACTTCAAACATCACTATCTTTATTGAATATTATTAAAGTCGCTATAATATAACATTTTTAATGCTAGATTATTCTGATTGCGCATTCGCTATCGTTTGACATCTTGTATCGGCTAGCGACTATTTGTGTCAAGGAAAAATAACTTTTTAAAATGTTATTGACTTACCCAAATTTTTATTTCAAATTTAGAAGTAAAGGATAAGATTCATAATAAAAGATATTATCTTAATCTTTTTTTATAATTCCTACGCCATAACATTAAAATAGAGGAAGATAAAATTATTTTAACCTTTAAAACATAGGATGTATCAAATTACACTTTATCTAAACTTACAAGATGGCGTCGTATTTTTATTATTTTATAATTTCATACTCATATCTGAAGGCATTATATTTTTTTGGTTAGAATATTATCAGACATGATAAATAGGAGGTATCGGAATACAAGAGCGAAACCTCATGTACTTTTTAAGTATAAATATTTTTTTTTATAAGGCTTTACTATGTGGAAGTAATTATAGCCTTTGTATGAACACAATTTCATTTCCGTCAACCATCAGGTAGAAAATAATCGATGTACAAAAGGCAGAAAAAGCTTTATGTTTTTTTTTGAGGTATACTTTGTTTATTGCTATGATATTTAATATACTTTAAATGCCACTTTTAAAATTTATGTGCAGTTCTAACCACCGCAATACAAATGCTTACCATATTTCTGAAAGCACTGGTTTATGAGCTTCCATAGCTTAAAGACATAAAAGCAACATTACGTTTGACAGGAGTAGAAAGCGCCAACAGACTGTTAAAGCTTGTGAGAACTCTCCCACTGATCAAAATTCAACTCGCACTGACGAAACACATAAATTCAAAACCGGTTATTAGAAAAAAAAAACAATTTCTAAGGCTCATAATAATCACCACCAATCAAAAATAACTCAGGAATAAAAGTTTTTTTTTCTTAGATTTATAAGTCACAAATGTAGAGTAAATGTATGTATGTCCTGTAGCTCCTGTATGTCAACCCATTTATAGATAATTGAATCAGGCAAAAGATTTAATATTTTTACGTCAGAAAAATTCCTTTCTTTAAACAAGAAAGAAGTTTTAATAATCAAATATGGTATGAATGCTTTCGGTTGTTGACTTTTTTATTATTTCACAAATAAAAAATTAAGAATCTGACAAAGCATATAAAATGTTCGATTTTTGAATAATTATTTGATTTTTCATGTAAAACAAAATTAACAAAACACAAAGTAGATTAAACGGACTAGTCAGTGTCAAGCTCCTTTCTCAGACTCGTTTTGCCACTTTCGCTGGTAATCGAGTTTGTTTTTTTTTTGAGAGTTGCAGCTTAGAAAATGAAAACAAAAGATAATTGTCAAGGTTAAAAAAATATATTCTATCATTCAGTTGAAAGAATTATATTTGTTGTTATTATGAAGTCATAAATAGCGGACAGAAAATATGACTTTCATTTATAGAAAATCTTAAATAAATAAATCTGTCAAGTAACCAACTTTAAAACATGTAATTGCTACCAAAAGAGGTTCTGTAAGACTAACGAAAGCAATCTCTTAGAAATTTTTACTTTTTTTTATACTGCTTTAAAAAGTAGTGCTCTCTTATTCTTATCCTTTGTTATTTTAACTTGTTCGTGTCAAATAATCAGGACCTTAGAAGCATTTAACTTTTTTATATTTTGTTACAAACAATACTTTTGAATATCTAAAATATAATTGTAAAAAAACGAAAGAGTGCATCAAACACTTAATCAGCATGTATGGCAATACATTAACAGATCTTTACTCATTTAAAACAAACAGCGCTCCTAAATCTCATTCTAACAACAGCATAACCATTGCATAAATATAAAACGTAAATGTTAGACTATAAAAGAGTAAATAAAAAATAAATTCAGTCTATTTTATTCTGTATATATATAATAAAGTTAGTATGTTTCTAAATATAAGTATGTATGTAGATAGTATCACAAAAGTGCTGTTATATAACAGAAATACCTAAGTATCTAGATAGAGCGTACTTTTGTATCACTCAGTGGCATTATCTAACACTTGTAACACGAATTATTTTAGTAAAATATATAATAACAGACGCATACAAAGTTCTTTTTAAAAGTATGTTGGCACAACTTAATGTACTCGGCAAACGTAGCTTTTACTTTCATACTTTTAGCTTTAGGTTTTTTTTTTGTCTTTACAATTGTTGCTAAAATAAGAGCTATGTGCCAATGAAGTTATAGTTGTCAACTATAATTTCCCTAAATTCGGAAAATATAATTTAGTTTAGAGTTCACCAAGAAATTTGAAAAACATTTTTTAAGTTAACTTTTCATTGTTTGATCTCTTGAGTCAGAGCAATTTCGATTTCAGAATGTGGCAACCTTTGTTTATTAAAGAATACTATTTTTTATGTTAAATGGAAGTTTTATTTCAATACCTGCTATTTGTGTTGCCAGATTTTAGATTACCTCTGCTGGTCTCGTCCGCAACACAGAACTATCATTGGCAATAGTGTCTTATGTGATTAGAAATAGAGAAAGAGAATAAAATAATAATTACATTTATGCATATTATTCTGACATAAAGTTACAACACAACGTAATGATTACTTAGACACTATCTCCTTCACGTTATTTCCTTGTTATTATTCTTGTTTTTCATGTAAACAACTAATTTAGTAATTATTTTTACACTAGGAAATATAGTTATAGTGAAAATAAATAATATAACTATTTGAAAGTAACAAAAATATTTATAACTAAGTGTTATTATTATTATTTTCTTATTTTTTAGTAAGAACGAAAATCTATTATCTTCATATTACGTTACTCTTAAAATTATTGCGATCTGAAAGTCTAACCCTAAATTGAGAGAAAGGCAGATGACATAGTTTATACATGCTTATTGTTAAAAAATATAATTCTCTTATATTTTAAAGGTTTTTGTTTCATAGCTATAATCTTGTTACTTGTTAAATAATAATAATTATTACTACTTTTATTTTGTATATCTGTTAAGGTGATTAAAACATTATAATTTAGTTATTTATAAAAATATGTAACCATAAAGTTAATAGTAAATGAATTTACTATGATAAATAACTATAATAAGAAATATTCACGTACTAACTAGTAATATATTTAGTTTAGTTTCTATCTGGGAAATGAAATCTTAAATTATAATCAGCAAACACTTCCTCTGTAAAGTTCTCAGTACACGCCATTTAACACACTACCCTACATAACTACAACAATCCAAACTGCAAAAAAAATCTCACCGCACTCCACGCACGCGCATACTGGAACAAATGTCTGAAGCATTCTAGACATTTGATTCTGAATGAAATAACACTTATATATTTTTTTTTTAACGAGAAGTCTAAAACAATATTTACATCGAAATTTAAGCGTGGAAAGAAATAAATGTCAGATATTTTATGTCTATTTCATTAGTTTATTGTGATATCCGACATTGATATGTTTAAAGTTTGGTTACGATGGAAATATAATCGTATAAATAGGAAATATTTCTATGTGTATGTCACTTAAACGCCTATAACACCATAAGCAATTAGACTTTATTAAAATTTTATATATCTCAATATAACGCTGGGATAACAATCGTCACATTTGTCTCAAATATTCCGTAAAGTCCAAGCCGTATTAAAATTATATGTACAAGAAAATTATGAAATAGTATAAATGAAGCTAATATTGTTCAGATTCGCGTATTCCAAGAGACATTCACATCTCACCTCCCGTGATCACGGTTACTGCAAAATAACCGAAACGTGGGGAGTACGTAACTTTTAAAAATAATAAAATACGCGTAGTAACCCGAATAATATTAGTTTCATTTAAATGAATACTCGCGAAAGTCTTAGTTCTCGTTAAATAGTATAAAGCTTGTGTTTATTATGTAATTGAAAAGGAACACCTATCATAGAGAAGGAGTCGCAACTTGAATCGAATATTATGATGAAACTTAGGTATTATAAAATCTATCTTATATCAACTGCAACACACAACATAATTCGCAATAACACGACTTTAGTCCTGGTTATGCCATCTTTACAAATCGAGTGATATTAAGCCACTGGTTATGTAAAGGCCGTTCGAACAATTACTTGCAAAGTTCTTTAATTAAAGTAACTACAAGTTTGAAATGTCTGTGCGTGATGTAAACATGTAGCTTTCGGACATATGTCGAATACGGTATAATTTAATACAAAAAAAAATTTGCTATTGTAATTTTTACAGTTGTATTACCATCGGTGCACTATAATAGTTATATCAGAGTCTTAATGTTGCATCACATAGGAAATGATTCTGTTGTCCGAGTTTTAGTGACGAAAAAAGGGTTTTCGGCCTGCAGTTAAGAATAATGTTTTACAATCTTCGCCTAGGCTGTCTTACGATCAAGTTTTGATAATAAAAGTGAAAGGTAACACAATAATTAAAGTAATCTCATCGCTTTTGATACAATAATTGGTACGAACCAACGATTTTAATCGACTGGACTTGTATTAAAGATATCGATTAAAAATTACCAAAATTATATTGTTTTAGAAAAATTTATCTATTAATAACGAAGTAGGCATATTTAAAATACTGTAAATAAAACACAAACTTTTATTACAGAGACTTTTATTTTTTCATTAAACTAAATAAGTACATTATAATAATAAGTCGATATTAACATAGCACTTTACACAAAAGTAATATTTAAGTGAAGTCGGAGGAGTTTCTTCAACGAAATATATTTTGAAGTGCTGAATTGTTTCAGACAAAGATCTTTTGTTGCACAGTGAAAGTTCAAAACATAATTTTAGTTACGACAATGACATACAAATGTCAACACCCTGAACGTGAGAATTCTCTACACCCTAGAATAGACGTCGGAAGAAAAAAATATCTGCAGAATCTTTTTTGTTCATACAACGCCATTGTTCGTTTGTCTTGCATGACAAAACGAGGAAAGTTGCGATTTTCATACAAAATAAATACATTCAAATATATGAATACTTTTTCCATGTATGCAGAAATAAGTCGAATATTTTTCATAATACCATGTTATGTTAAATACAATTTTCAGTAAGTCTTTTTTACTGTTGAAAATGTTGTTTCGTATTAAATCACTACATTTTTATCAACAGACTTTTCGAGATCAAAACCAGAAGTTTTTAATAGCAAGTATCACACGCAGAAGTGGAACTAAAAGTTCGAAAGAAATTTCAAATCACGTAAGTATATTACTTAATTATAAAAAAATAAAAATAGTATATGGCAAATTGAGAGTTTGTTACCAGACCAAAAAAATGGTTCGACGTTCTGTGTATAAAAAATGTGAATATTTTTTATTTACGAAAAAAATATATTGATTTATTTCTATGATCATATAAACATATATTTAAATTAATATACTTATTAACATAACAGCGGTATATTTTTAATTGGATAACCAATAGATATTAAAATAAATAATGATGAATGAAGTCTTACAAAACAAATTAAGTAGTTTCTGAGAAATTTATGAAATATGAAATATTAAGAAGCAATAACTGTTATAATAAAAAATAAATTTTCATAACTATTTATCTGCAATAAAAAAATATATCTTACAAGTCACGAACTATCCATCCTTTTAAATTTTTATATTTGTAGACTTCTTTCGGTATATTTTTTTACTGTACAAATCTGGATGATAAGTGATATTTAATAGAATTATTAAAAATCCGATTCTAATCTACATCTGGATTATTGAATTTAAAAGAGAAACATCCACGAGGATTTCATATTTTTTTCAGGTGTCGTGGACGTATTATGCGAAGGCTGTACTTGACAGATAGGCATCTTCGTGTAATGCTTTGGTGCATTCTGCTCGGACTCCAACCAGCTTTCGCTGGTATCCTTGACCCCTTCAACTGGGCGCGCTCCGATCGAATTGAGGTCAACATACCGTGGCTGCCATGTATGTTTATAAACCATAAAGTTTAGCACAGAAATAAATAAGTGGAGCATGAAGAGATTGGTGTCAAAGATGCTACTTGTGTCGTATTCATTACATACATCTACTACCAGTATATTAACAAAATGCAAAACACTTCCGCATCTAACTGGGTGATGAGCCAGCTAAAAATACCTCATTTTGTAAAAAAATAGTTTTGAAATAAAAACTTTTTTATTTCGTCATCGATACAAAATAAAACACAACACAATCTCAATCTCAGCAATAGTTCCTATTTAACTTTTTATTGTTTCATAACATTGCTTCAGTATTCGAATCGTCTTAACCGTCTTTTGTTTTAGTTGAAAATGAAACGAGGTGCTATGATGAATTGGGATGTCTGAACATAACCCGCAGCTGGTACCACTTGATACATCGACCGTTCAACGTGTTCCCACTTCCTAGAGTCGTTATTAACACCAGGCAAGATAATTTATTCATATATTAATTATTTATATGCTTAATTACAATTTGTATTATAAGAATATTGACATATTTTTTGATCAATTTCAGATTCATCCTATACACAAAGAAAAATCCAACAGACGGACAGTTGTTGAACGTAAATCTAAATAAGACAATAATAAAATCAAACTTCGATCCTAATCGACTAACTAAAATGATTATTCATGGATTCATAGACACGCCTCTCTCTAACTGGGTACGTTAAAATAATAGCTACGTTTTGTTTTTATATTACATCAACACGACTGCAAACCGTACACTAACCAACTTAAAAGGTTATCTCAAATTGTTCTATAATAATTTGCTCTTGCACGATGAAATTATTGTATTACATAATTTTGACCGGTCGCTTGTTAGTGGCAATAAAAAAAATTGTTCCAGTCGATTGCACGAAACTGAATTCACGTATTGTAACCACATTAGATATAAATATACCTAATTTGATATTACGTTATACAGCTTTTGTTTAATCGTCCGTTATTAAAGCGAGCCCGAGAAGTTAATTCATTACATAAATGATCAACTTGACAGGGTTATGAGTATTAATGGACGCTTTTTGTCATTCTTATTATTAGGTTAGTGAGATGAAAGATGAATTGGTAAAAGCGGATGATTTCAATGTGGTGGTAGTGGACTGGGCTGGTGGAAGCTTGCCGCTCTATACACAGGCCACCGCTAATACTAGATTAGTAGGTCTCGAAGTCGCCCATTTTGTGAACACACTCCAAGTAAGCCCTATCTTATGTATAACTTAATAATAATATCAAAATATATAGCATTACATAAAGAATCTTTACGCATCCGATTATAAAGTAAGAGTTCGGTAACAATAGTGTAAACCAATTCCCAGAGCACCTCAACAATATTAATATACTTATCTAACGTTATTCAACAGAAGGATCACGGATTGAATCCTTTGGATGTTCACATAATAGGACACTCTCTCGGCGCTCACACAGCCGGTTACGCCGGAGAGAGAATAAAGGTATGGGTTATTATAACTGAATCTTATTAATCAAGTTATATTCATAAACAATGACGTCCTTCGTCTTCATATTGTCTTTGATTTAGCCGTTTTAATTTTAGAACTTGGGAAGAATAACCGGTTTAGATCCCGCAGAGCCCTACTTTCAAGGAATGCCAACACATATAAGGCTTGATCCTACAGACGCGCAGCTCGTCGATGTCATACATACGGACGGAAAGAGCATTTTCCTTTTAGGTAAACCCTTGGATGTAATCACTTATATGGATTTCTCACTCTGTGCTTTTTAAAACTCACAATAATCTTCATTATCATTCTTTCACTTCATTAACAACATCAAAATGGTTACGCTTATTGCTGAACTTTCAATAATAAAATAACATTTTTCCTATATATGTATTATATGTAAATATTTCCGCCTCTCTGCTGGTTCGTGTCGTTTATACCTCGTATATATATCATATATTTATCGCTATTAACTAATTTAAAGACGTGTTTATTCCACGCGTGCGACAGACTTTGTATTTATGGCAGGATATGGAATGTCTCAACCGGTTGGTCATTTGGACTTTTATCCGAACAACGGAAAAGAACAACCGGGTTGCGATTTGACAGAGGGACCTTTGATACCACTGACATTGGTGAAGCAAGGTTTAGAGGAAGCTTCAAGAGTACTGGTAGCTTGCAATCATGTGCGAGCTATTAAACTCTTCACAGAATCAATCAATAGCAAATGTCCGTACATAGGTAAGGTTTCACAGTATAAACAATTTTTTTATGTCTCATATTTAAAATTCGATGTACCAAAGTAATTGGTATATCCTGAAATTTTCATGAATAAATATTTTTAGTAATAAAAAGTATTTTTCTTTTTTCAAGTTTTAAATTTTAACCGTATAATATACAAGTAGAAATCATAAAATGATTTCTACATGTATTTTTTTTTTTATTTCTTAAGTCTGGCTTTGTTATATGTATTGTCTAATCTTTGTGTAGGTCATCAATGTCCCTCTTATCAACACTTTATTAGCGGGAAGTGTTTCCACTGCGGTCATGGTTGTGCAATCATGGGGTTAGTATTTCAAAACTCATTTGAATTTCCGTTATCCCTATTAATTTATGTACGATTGTATCAATTTATTTATAGATTCCACGCTGATAGTTCTCCTGGTTTGATAACTAATAAAAACAATCAGACAGAAAACGAGGTATATCCTTCAGAAGAACAAGACACGATCGGTGCAAAATACTTCCTGAGTACTGGCAAGGAACAGCCCTTCTGTCGTGAGTATAGTCATATAAAACAATAGTAATTCTACACTACAATAACATAATATACGCGTACATTTGTAGAATGTTACCATAGTATGAAAATGGACTGAACAATAAAAAAAATACCAATATTTTCTTTCAAGAATATATAAGACTCTCGCTAGTATTCATTTAAATATTTTCTTTTTTCAGAACGTCATTACAAAATAGTTATACATTTGGCGAATCCTAAAGGAGCTGAATCATGGGTGCAGGTAAAAAACATAATATATATAGTAGTTTTCCCTCTTTTTAAATAGATTTTTAATCACTTTTTATTCTTAGGGCTTCCTAAAAGTTACTTTACAATCTGACAAAGGAGTTATTAGGGGAATGGACCTCACTCCATCTAATTATGTAAAGTATGTGATAAAGTAAATATTGTCTCTTAGAATTTCTTTTCAATTTCAAGGGACTAAATAAATTCCTACATTCCAGGTTAGAACATGGCACATCTTACACAATTGTTGTTACAAATCCTATGGATTTAGGTGGTAAAGTGAGAAAAGTATGTTCAGAAATATATGATGTCTTGTTTAATTTTATATTACAATTGGTTTTAAACATATTTTATATAACAGGTAGAGTTGTCATGGGAGTACGATATGAATGTACTGGAACCGCGATCTCTTTGTATTTTGTGGTGTAATGATCGACTCTACGTCAAGTCTGTTCTCGTAGACCAAATGGAACTACCAAGCAGAGGGTCAGTATTATAATTAACATAAGTCTCAAGCTTATTATTAACGTCGTAGCTACAATATATTATCCCGTATTTTTAACAGGAAAAGAAACGTAGACTTCAGCAGCAAATTATGTACACCGAAGCGAGAATTTGCTGAAATACCCAACCGAGGATCAGCAAGTTTCTACGATAGCTGTGGAAGATAGTGCCATATTTAGGTGTCACCCTGTGATTATTTTAGTTGGAACATTAGGCGATTCGCCTTTGGTTTGTTAAACTTGGTGTCTGAAAACAGAAAGGACATTTTTCATTCAGAATTAAATAATTCCAGTGTGTATAGTTATAGTGTAATTCCATTTCGTAGATAGGTGGAAAAATATTATAAATTATATAACAAATAAAAAAATATTTTTACGAAATTGTTCTGGACCAACGAATTATTTATTTAAAAAACAAAAAAATATATGCAATGTAAATGCTCTTAGCATTAATTAATAATTTAACGTTAATTTCATTTAATAAATTACGTAACGCTTATTTAAGAAATATTCTTATATGACAACATACATTTATATTCTGTAAATAGTTTCTTCTGTACATAATTTTTATATTTTGTTGACTTGTATAATAAACTATTAAAATATAGTTATTACATTTTAGAAGTTATTATTAAAATAATTCCTCTCATATTATGTCTATTATTAAAACCCCTTAATAATATTACTTCCAGTTATGAAACAAACTTATATACTTATTTTTATAGTTTTATTATGAAATTAATAGAAATGTATTAATTTATTTGTTTCAAGACACTAAAATTCTACAATAAATCTAAAAAGGCCAGTAAACACTATTGTTTAATCTGCGAAAACGTAATGAATTTGACATCAAAGTACAAGACTTGTCATTTTTAGACTGACATGAACTGTCAAATAGAAAAATTTATCGGAGAAAATTTTAACTTCAAAATATTGTCTTCTATTTTGAAGGATACTAACATAATGTTAATAAAATTATGTCGTCAATAACATCAAAGATTGTTCTAGGATTATCATGTGTTTTAACAGCCGCCACGGTAACCTATGTACATGTAAAACAACAGGTCGATAGGTATTATTTAATATTAATTTTATTATATTAATTTGTATTTATTTAATATAATTAACAACAGTTTTGTTCAGTACCTACAATTCAGAAATGTACATTTTCTTCTTTCTGTTTGATATTCGTTTAGTTTTAGCTCCTATTACGCCTTCCGTTAGTTAATGTAAAAGTTATGAAGTTTCAAACTTATTGAATTTTTATTGCTGTGGTATGCATAACTAAATTTTATGATGACTAGCTTTCAATGCTATTAAATTAGTAAAATAATGTTATTTGGCAGAATTAATGCAAATAATTAACATTATACTCATTTCAGGGACAAAATGCATGAAGGTGTTATAAAAGATGTAGAACGGCAGCAGAAAAGAAAAATTGAAAATCTTTATTTAATAGAAAAGCAAAATGAATTTGCAAAACAACTTAAAAGGGATTTAGAAAAATCATAAACTATGAGATCAATTGTTACTGTAATACTATTTATTATAAGTAAATTAATAAAATTACATTTGTTTTAATTACTACTTTTTTTCTTTAAGCCAAGCTTCTAACATTACATCTTTAAGATTTAAATTTACTCCTGTGGGTTGTTTCTTATCGAGGTAATCAATAAATCCATCAAGACGTAATTTTTCTTGGGCAACTGCAGCTAAACATTCAAAGGTTTTCGGTTCCCACACAGCGAGATCAGATAATGATTTATGATCCAACATAATGTTAGAGCGTTCTAATCCTTCCTTTAAGGTAAAAGAGGAAATGTTGTGTTGTTCGCAAGCAGCAGTGATACGAGTTCGCCATAAATCTTTCATATCTTCCTTCTTTAATTGACGTGCTTTACTTGCATAAGCCAAAGCTCGATGTACATTTCGGACTGCAACTGAATAGCAATTTCTACGTCTCCCAACGAAATGTGCCGCTAAACGGAATATTTTTCTTTTCCGCCAGAATTCATCTGGTCCGCGAGATCGCACTAAATTGACTACATTTAAGAAAACCATCCTGAAATAATATCATTATTTATATAAGAATTTCATTAAGAATCTGTAGTTTTCAAAATAGCGTCTCTAAAACACACGAACAAGCAAAAAATACCTACTTGAATAATTAAAGAATTCAATTATGTTTTAGAAATATCTATTTAAATGAAAATATGTATGTCCAATTTGGACAATAACATAACCTATTTCTTTTAAAACACACAGATATCAAAAATATAGAAAGCCCGTATAAAATGGTTCAGTTAGTATTATGTGTTGCCAGTAGCATTATTAAAATATTATTAATCATATTATTATAGATAATTTGAAATATATTTAAATAAATGTATAAGAATAATCAGTTTTTATTTTAAAAATTTTATCATAATTATTACTTTTTTCTTGTCTATCATTTGAATTAATAGGATTAAAAAGTTTTCTGACATGGTTTTAGTTGTAGTCTAAACTTATTCATCTCATTTATCATCGGAATAAATTTTGCAAAATTTGATTAAAATTACATTTAGTTTCTTTATATTTTTAAATAGAAAATATCTAATTCTTTAATTGTAACAATAGTAAATTTAAATCATGTAAAACGTACCCTGTCCCCGTCTTTTTCTTTTCTTATATCTTTTGGAATTAATGTATATAATGTCGCAATGTAGAATTAAAAACAGATAATAATGTAATTTATTTTCGATTTTCTAATATTTCAAGTATGTTCCTGCAGATATTATCATTTTTTTAATAAATCGGTAGAAATCAGCTTATTTACATATTTTTCTTTGTCGAGTTGGGATTCTGAATATAACGATTTATAGTTTTAAAATAGGAATCAAAATCACACCTCTGCGGAATATTTGTCTTAGTAGTACCTGCTTGTAAGCCTGGAAAATTTATCCGAACTGTTCCCACACAAATTAGTTACATTTAAAACATCCGTTATTACTACAATCGTAGTCAACAACTAAGGTAGTTTTTATTTTGATACTTTTTATTTCAATTGTTTACTTCATTACTTACTATTCATTTTACATTGTTATGTAGGTACGTATGGTTTTATTGCACTTCCACGCTATTTTCTGTAGAATATATTGTTTTTATTTTATTCATCACAATCAGCTATCTACTTTATCAAAATATTCTATACCCCCAGAGGTATTCTCATAGATATCGCCACCCAGAAATGAACCGCCTTTTACTTGATTTTAAACATATTTGTTTTTTTTTTTCTAAATATTGGCTAAAAAATATATAATAATATTTAGCTATATCCATAGAATCAGAAAAAGAAATATTTAGAAGCTTACCATAGAGCATTGAATGAGTTGCCCAACGAAAATTCCAAAAAATTTTAAGTTCTCTTAAATTTAATATTTGCTGTATAAAATAAACTTTTTATTGCATATTTTAACTTTTTTCAATAAATATACAAAATCCATTTTAGCCTTCGCTGACGATCTCACTATACTAAACACTGTTAAGTATTTAAGATGAAGTGGATAAATTCTGTGAGTTGACGGATGGATTGCGGACAAAAACAAATAAATGTCACTGTATGTGTCCCGGTAGGCGGAATACAAGATATACCACATAGGATTCGGGATTATCGTTGAAGGTAATAGCCTTTCAACGGTTACGGAAACTGCTCCTTTGAAATTTCTAGGTCCTAAGATTGAATATAGGTCGTACTCCATCCTTAGAACGAATAGTAGATAGCTTTTTGAACAGGGATCAGGGATCGCAATAATTTTGGGATGAATCTAAAATTAAGGCCATCGGAGCTCCTAAAACTAATCTATAAACACCTAAGAGTTTCCAAGAGACATATCCTGGGGAAATCCCGTGATGATGTCGTAACATCACTCCCAAAAGACAAAGATGTCCTAAAGGTAGGATCAAGACTTTAATTCCATAGACAGTATATATGATAGGAGTACAAAGTAACAGAGTAGGATTAGGATCAAGTAGGAAGGCCAAAGATACGGATATATTAAACACTAATTCGGCAAGAAGAGAATTATTATAATAAGATCCATGCACTCATTGCATGATTGATCGCCAGCGCAGCTAAAATTTTATTCCAATACCTTTCAGATGACTCTCTCAGATCAGAGTAATTTAGTACGATGGGATAAAAGGACCGAAAAAACTTACTATATCAGCAGAGAGGTAGTTGGAACTGCTAAGTATTTACTTGTAAGATATAGAGTACCCCAGGATAGCAGTCAATACTCGCGTCGTCACGATAGGGTTTGAGAAATGGCCCGTGAAGCTGTTTGTCTTTCGGTAGCAAAAGCGCAAAAAGAAATAACCACACACCAGCGATCAATACGTTTTGTGAGAGAAGGCACTAGGGCTACAAAATCAAACATATAACCTTACTCTATCATTAAAGCAACTTCGGATTGAACTATAATGATGGACACGTTTGAGAAGCAATATAAAATCCCAGCGAATATTTGTGCGTCAGCCTCCAGACATGACATTTTTATATTCGCAAATTTTAAAGCGCGTTATGCTAATAGAGCTCACGGTTCCTTGGGAAACGAACATCCCCAAAGAAGCCATCAAGGACAACAGCTATTGCGAGCTCACTAACGAACTTACGAAAAATAGGTTCGTAGTAAATTTGTACGCTGTAGAAGCGAGGGAGCGAGAGGTAAAACAGCCAAATTTCTCTACAACCTACTAAAAGACATGGGCCTGTCCAAAACTAGCATCAGTTCATTCTTGGAACGTGCGTCGAAGGCAGACCAGACGTCAGTAGGTTCGTTTCAAATTTGTTAAGGTAGAGAGAGAAGCTTGGACGGTGGAGATAGATAGGAGCCCCTTAAATCTACACCTGGGTCGCAAGTCCCAGGAACTGTTGAAACTCCTCTCCCTGCAACGCGATGGACCCGGCACCCGTAAGGTAAATCCATTGAATGCTGGGAAGTTTCTTCTCACAATCGGACAAAATAAGTCCAAAAGTCGTCATACAAGAGTTCTACAAAAGTTACATCACTTTAATTTACGTTTAACTTATCGTCTAATGTTTTTTTAGGTATAATGTAATTTACTGATTTTTTTTAACTATATTTAAAGTCACCGGACAAAAGATTTCAAAGAAAGGGGTATGTCATTTTTACAAAAAATTAAAGTTTCTTTTAATAAGCTTGTTACATTTACATTGAATGCATATAATCATATAAGACATTAAGTAATTATACATTTAGTAAAAGTATAAAAAAAAGACCCATTAATTTTCCCTTATACTTTTGTTCTGTCTTGAAGTTTCCAACTCATCGCTGTCATCTTCATACAATTGGTAGGACCCGCTTGATATTTCAAAGTTATCATTAACATTCATGATATTGTTTATATTTCCTCTCGAGGCGTCTCTGGTATCGTCTGGCTCATTCTTCTCTAACATTAAAATCCTCAACAGAAACGCCTGTCAAATAATGGGCCTTATCGAAATGTCGTAAAAAAGCATTGTATCGAATATAAGAATATAAAATAAATAAAGTCTGGATATTAAGGTTATACTAACTTCTAGAACAACGACAGTGACGAACAAAATAAGGTGTGCGTTCAAGGATATTAGAACAATACGGTACACGGAATATGCACACCCATTAGTATTTATCGAATAAGTCCCGAGCTCTTTCAAGTAATTTGAAACACAGGATCCGCTCTTACAACAGCTGTGATAAAAATTATTATGTTTGACGTATAAGTATTTCACAAATGAACTAGGAATTTATAATTATTAATGTAAAATTTTAAAATAGCGATTTATTGTAATAAATAATACGTAATTTTTAAATCTTCATAAATAAAATTACAATAAATTTGGGTAACCGATCGACAGATATAGCAACACTGTTTAGGTACCTATATGGCACACTGTCAATCTCTCTACGTGATGTAATCGTTTCACTACTCTCGCTTACAGAACTCCACTCAAAGTCACGGTCTCTGTCGTGCCATTCATGAGTAAACCAATCAGTATAAGAATTGAGCTGAAACATTAATATTTTCATTAAGATTGCCAGTAAAAAAAAATATTTATGAAACAGATAAAAATAATATTCATACTCCACAACAACCTAACCCCCATTGGATATGGTCAATGAAGTGTTTGCATTTTGGCACTGTTTTATAATTCTGCATACTGGTGTAAAGGCTGTTGTGGATAATGAGTTGACAGACGTAAATTCTCCGGATACATAAAACGACTCCAATGAGATTTATAATAATGATCCACACAATACATGTCCATAAACGACAACATATAACTTTCCCCGCAAACCTGAAAAAAGGAACCAATTCTCCTCGTTTAAATGTATAAGACGAGAGGTAAAATCCTATCATACACTGATTTACATACTACAGGTAGGTATTCCAAAAACCTTAAGTTGCTACAAATCAATTTTATTATATTTAAATTTCCATCTCATTTACCCGTGATCACGGGCGCTGAAAAGTAATCGAAACGTCGGGGGTATATTCGAAAATCTTAGTTTTATTTCAATGAATACTTGTAAAAATCTTAGATTCAAATATTTTTTTTTTGTTCTCATTTCAACCATACTGTAGATTAGTCTTTTTAAGCGTAAGTAAATAATTCGTTGAGGACCTTACGTACGATCCTTAAAATGCACATTTATTGATAAATGGCAAGGAGTGACAACAAATCTATTTATTTTAAGAAGTTTCACTCTTAAAACCTTTAATCGTCATTTTAATAAATATTATTTGTGTAAGTAATTAGCCTAAAATAATACATACACAATTTTTTGGCCAGTCGCTATAGAATAGACGATATAGACATTCGTAGGTACCATAAGTATACCCGAGAGTAGAACCACGGCGTTCACTAAGTCAGTGCCTGTTAAAACTAACATGTCACTGATATCTGAAACTCAAGACATTCAACATAGCATATATAATAAACGAAATAGGAAAATGTAAGGAAAATAAATACTCACAGAAAAATAAGAGCAGCGACCATATTATAAAAAATATTGATATGGACCAAAGCACCCACGACGCCCACACGATGTACGGACGATTTGGAGTTTGAGAGCTCATACTTAGTTACAATAAATATAAAATAGATACAATAAACATTATCTTATATTTAAACAAAAGTCCAACATGTCATATGACCACTTCAGATTCAGTTGATTTTTTACAACAATAAAACCTCATTGCTTAAGTCCAAACTTAAAAATACAACCCAAAGATATAAAATATTTATTGACATATCACTTATATTAAAATATTTCATTCTGGTATATATAAAAAAAATTTAATCAACAACAATACATACATTTGAAACTTATATATCAAATTTAAAATATAAAACATGAACACAATAATCATACATTTTAAGTAAATGATAACGGATGAAGACGTTAGATTTATTTATAAAAAAATAAAACCGTTTAAAAAAAATTATTCGGTGACTTTTGTGACGTCACCCATTATCTTGATATTATCAGATACATTGAATTCACAGCCCGTGCTCACGATAACATCCTCTATGGAGACGCCGTCAGCCAGTTCCGTCAAGATCAAACCTTTTTCCTTGTCGACATCGAAGACACACTAAAAAATAAAATATATTAATTAAATATGGTAATTAACAAAGAAATGTTGGGTTGGCATAAAAAATAACAATTATCGCATTTCGATTAAGACCAAGCTATAATCTACGCGATGATTAACTATTAGGAAATCATAACGACGAACAGATGGAGGTAATCTTCGATAACTATTACTGGAAGAACCATTTAATATGCAAGATTTCATAAACACATATATATATATGTATATATGTATATATATTACATAATCACCTAAACCTGTTTCTTATATAAAATGTTAATAAACTTTGTTATGCTCACAAATATCAAGGTCAAAATATATGATGGAATTATATTTATATATATATGATTAGAAAATATTAAATTACAGATGCAAAAATTTCAATGTTTTAAATATTTTTCAGGTCTTAAAATTGTATAAAGGAAATATTTTTGAAATATATTTTTTTGTCAAAGACAAACTTTTTTATAGCATAAGAAGTGATCTTTACATGAAATATAGTTGAGACTTAAACTAGTAATATGTGAACAATAATAATAATAGTGAAGGTAGGGTATAGCATTTATTAAAATAAAAAATTATCCTGTACTGGCCACACTGACAACTTTGTAAAATTAATATTGATCAAACTACATGGAAAACCCAAAACCGTAGCCTAAATTTCTATTGGACGCATCAACTATTTACAAGTGAATGTCCTGTCAACATCAAACGAGCCATTCTAAGATAAACAGGAACAAACAGACAGACGAAGAACATTTTACGCAGACAATATTTTAGTTTATGTATTAAGTGGCTATTCTAATAGCATGATCAACACCAATTTTATGTACTTGTATCTGTAAAATGAATAACTTGAATGTAATACCTTTTCAGTAATGATCATATCCACACAGTTCTTGCCGGTGAGTGGTAAAGTGCATTCCGGTAATATTTTGTGTGAGCCGTTCTTGGCCGCATGTTCCATTGTCACAACAACCTTGGTGCGAGGCGCTGATACCAGATCCATTGCGCCTCCCATACCTTTCACCATTTTACCCTGGAAATTTGAAAGAGTATGTATTGCAAAATACTATATAATATTTAATAATTATTATATAAGAATTTTTGATTGCTTAAATGGACATTTAATGTATGTATTAACTAAGGATAATCGTATTTAAATTTTGGTTTTTATTTCTCAATTTTCTGTAATTCTCATTGCTTATAATAAATATAAAACTCTTCTATAACTCTAGCTGTTTAGATAAAAGCATCAAAAGTACATTTTTTCAGGGCTACTAAATATATACTAAGGTTCCCTTACACTTTCACAGCAATGTGACAAACAGACGATTATTTTTCTTTGACATTAACTGACTGTATTCTACTCACAGGTATCATCCAATTAGCAAGGTCGCCGTATCTCGAGACCTGCATAGCACCCAGGACTGTGAGATCTATGTGACCACCACGGATCATAGCAAAACTATCATCTGATGAAAAGTATGAAGCGCCTGTAACATACATATGTCATATATAATATTCATATGTACTCTAATAATAATATTGTTGAATAAGTATTATATATAGAGTTTAAAATTAATAGCATCTTATTTTAAGCCATATATTATGTAACATATTTTAATTGAGTGAAACGAGTGGTCATTCGACCACGGAGATGATCTCGACCACCGGATGTCCAATCGGGTCGAGATTTTTCGTTTGAGAGTCCAGTTATCTAGGGTGGATTTTATCTAAAAAAATTAGATCGGACCAACAATTTCAATCTTAAGGACGGAATACGGAACCCATGTCCAGAAAAACTGAGCTTGCTTCACTCAACTTGCACTGAGAGCTCTCTTTTTTAACGAAGCAAGAAACAATGCGAAGGATCTCCAACACTTTTACTATATAAATATACATATGTTTATTTGTTATTCATAACATATTACGTGAATATTTATTTGAACACTGTCAATGGCCCACATATTACGCTATTAGAAGAACCCATTATCGACACACAGAATTCTAAGATTGTTATCAATAATGTAAACATTATTATCAATAATGTTGCTATGTCAATAATATATAGAAATTTTATATATGATAGCATAATTAATACGCAAACTTTTTTTTAGGTTAGTTTTACTAGAGACTTTGTCCCCGAGTACTTAAAAAATTTTTTCAAAGAGGTATATATAAAGTTTGTTCAAAAAATACATGTATAAAACAAACTACAGCAGAAATTTTCCATCAATGTCATATGACTTACAATTATTTTACCATGATCCCGGGAAACCAAATGTGATTCCAAGATAAATTATAGCTTATAGGTAATTCTGATGTCCCAGCTCAAGAACTGTAAAGTTTCATCATAATTAATATACTAGTATAGACTCACCAGGTAGAACAGTGACAGTTTCCTTGCCAGCATTAATTAAATCAGGGTCTACTTCATCTTCAGTTGGGAATGGACCAAGGCCAAGTATCCCATTCTCAGATTGTAATAAAACTTTAACATTCTTTGGGATATAGTTGCTGGCCAGCATTGGCATACCTGTAACATATGGAACACAACATTAAAATTTTTAAATATACAATAAAGAAATACAACAGATTTTTTTTTATAGTTGCTGGCCAGCATTGGCATACCTGTCATGGAACACAAGATTTAAAATATAAAATTAATAAAGAAATAAAAAGGATTTTTTTAATATATGTAGTTACAATTTTTTTTAAACACCCTTAACTTTAGGACTTGTTTGTTTATATCAGAATAAACCCTACTTACTTATTATGTTTACATTACTAAAGATTGATTTTTTGCTTATAATATAATATATAATATTTTTAATGTATATAAGTTCATATAAATACTCATTTATACTATTTATTTATAATAGCCAAGAATAAGATAAATTATTCAATGCTGTTAGTAGAATTAGAGGTGCAGATAAATGTTCAATTAATATGTCTATATTTGAGAATATTTTTTGCTTAGGATTAATTAAACACATGGCTTTTATTTATGTAATTACAATATGAAATCTACCTATTCCCAGGTTAGCAAACATTCCGTCCTTGAATTCCAAAGCTGCCCTCTTAATTATTCTCTCCCTCATCAGATCCGCTGGCCTTTTAGGCTTATCTTCTTTAGGTTTACTAATAGTTTTTCTTTCGATGCGTTTCTCATACTTTTCTCCAACTATAATCCTGTGCACATAAATAGACGGTACATGCACAAAATCTGGTTCAATTTCATCAACGATTTCTTCAACTTCCGCAATTGTTATCTTTGCAGCCTTACAAACAGCAGGATTAAAGTTACGTGCACTTTTTCTGAATACCAAGTTACCATGTCTATCGGCTTTCCAGGCTTTAACGAGTGCAAAATCACCAGTTATAGCTTCCTCCATAATGTAGTTAATGCCATTGAATTGTTGGACATGTCGTGGCTTACTTGGTATGTCTATCTAGAAATATATCTACATTATTATTGTTTATTCCATTTGCTTCCATTTTTGAATAACCTCTATTATTTTGTAGTCAGAATTACCTTTCCATCAGCTGTATACTTGATAGGGGCACCACCTTCATGTATTAATGTACCATACCCAGTGGGTGTAAAAAATGCAGGAATGCCAGCTCCGCCAGCCCTGATTCTCTCTGCTAATGTTCCTTGTGGTGTAAGTTCTACCTAAAGTCATTAAAAAAATCTCTCTTTGTTAAAATATTAATTTATTAATGACTTCAGTTAACTATTTTGTTTTTAAGTGTTCTAGCATCAAAAGTTTTAGTATCAGATTAATCCCAAATGATTCTGTTTTTTCCTATGATTTTCTTTAATGGAAACATAGAGGTTATTATAAATGAAATAAATTTACCTCCAACTCTCCGTTTAAGAATTGCCTTTCAAATTCAGCATTTTCGCCAACATAGGATGAAATCATCCTCTTCACTTGTTTCTTCTTCAGTAAGATACCCAAACCAAAATCTTCAACTCCTGAATAATTATATGTCTTATAAATATTCCAAATATACTATCACATATAGAAGAAAGTTTCAGTACACAAGTTTTTTTTTTTAATTAATACAAACCTGCATTATTAGAGACAACAGTAAGACCAGATACTGTTTTATTGTTGACTGCTTTAATTAGATTTTCAGGAATACCACACAGACCAAAACCACCTACAAGGATTTTGGAGCCATCTTTTATATCTTTTACAGCTTCATTTATATTGCTATATATTTTATTAGTTTCTGATGAGGTGCTATATGACGCACATGACAATATCTGTAAAAAATATTTAAATTGTACCCTTTTCAATATCTATCTTAAAAAGCATGTGACATGAAATAATATAATTTTTAATATAAACCTACAAAAAAGAAATATCAAGTAAATTACAGAAAACATACCTTAGCAGCGGTAAATATTTTAACTTTAGAAAACGATTTTAAAATAATAAACTTGTTAGCGGTAACAGCCATATTCAAAGTTGTGTATTTAGAATAAAATTTTATATATAATAAATATAAACAACTATCGCAAAAATGGATCCAAAATGTTTAATTGCCTCTTATAAACTTCTACGTAATATCACACAGAACAAATACGTTATCTCATTAAGAATAGTAGGTTTACCCTTCCATTCGAATAAAGTAAGATAAAACTGATACGTTATACCACTGATTATAATTTTAAATGTTTATATAAATATAACACGGAAAGTTGAAGCACAGTTCACATTGTGAATACAAGGTCAAATATTACGCGCCATATTTTAAATTATTTCTTTAATACTGTCAAAAAACCGCTTTGCTTTTGACATGCCTTTGTAGCGGCTATTGAAGTAACTAACTAACTTATTACCTAATTTGACAAAATCGAAAATTGTTATTACCAAAAATTTTATATGAAATTTGAATCTAGGTAATTTCTTGAGACAGATATAATCATAGATTATATTTTTTATACTGGTCGCTACTTTAATGCTAGCTCCGCATTCAATATATGAGAGATGAGACTTGACGCACCAAAAAATATTTGAGATAAATCTGCCATAATGAATGTTAGATTCTGACTTAAATTTTAGATCATACAGCAAAGCAATGAGTGAATATTATAAAGCAATAAACGATATAAAACTGAAAATTTGTAAATAGCATTCACTGGACGTGAACTTGGTAGAGCTGTCGAAGTATATTATACAGAGTGACTCAAGAACCATCACCCACAAAAAATAGAACCATGTAATCGTCGCGGAGGTCCACACCTTATTGAGTTTGGTTTATTATCCGCTTCCAAGATTCTGTTTATCTGCTAGAAGTATATTTTTATTTAAATCAAAAAGTATCAAGTTATGTATTATACACATGATAACTAACTAAAAATTTTAAATAATATGGGTGCTTGATATGTTTTATATGACAAGAGTAGAAAATTCAATGTAGGTACATTGCTGGGTCTTCCATTTTATGAATAATTACATTACAGACGAGATATGAATCTGTCCGTGATCAGGGTTACTGCTAAGTAACCGAAACGTTGGGAGTATGTAGTTTTTAAAAATAATAAAATACGCGTAGTAATCCCAAAAAAATAGTTTGATTTCAATGAATGAATGTCTTAGATCTCATCAGGTATTCTTTGTTGGTCTGTGCCCTTATTCTTTGGTGATGGTAGTAAATAACTATAAATGAAAATACTTCACGATTGATTAAATACTTATCATATTTATGGTTAATTAATTAATTACTTATGTAAGGTTCATGGAAATTTCATTTTTGTTTTTATATATTACCAACTGAGTTGAATTTATATTCCTTTAATATTATAATTGTTACTTTAAAAATAACTTTGAATTGGATGAACATTATAAAGAAAAGACATTATTTAATGCATAGTTTCATTTCTCTCATAAATTTTAAATGTACAGAAAATTTAATTGTTCTTAAGTAGTGACATAATATTAGGAAAATATGTTACCATTATTTAATCAATGAAATAGAATTAAATACATAATTTCCTTGTAATGGCAAACTCAATTTTCTTAAAGAAATTTCTTATACCTAAACAGTTTGATATGCTTAAGATAAAGTATTATTATTTATTATATTATATATATCAAAAAATATTTGTTAATTATAAATAATCTTAAATATAATACAACTTTATTTGCAGAAAGTCAAAATTTTCTGATAATTAAGTTTTATCCAACAATTACTAATATAAAAAATTAATGACAGAATATTATAATTTGAGAATTGACAGAATTTATAAATTCTAAATAAATAAACAACCTTAAATAAATTTTTGTATTTTCAGTTTAGATATAAAAAACATACTAATGTTCCGGCTACTTGATGTAAAGGTTATTGAAGTGAGTTTTTTTAAATGTTTTACAACTGAAATAATTCAAGCCCTTGTTATTTAAAAAAAAAAGCATGTAAAAAACCACTGCAATAACAATTTCTAGGCAAATAGAAATATATGGTTGGGTTAATACAACTACAATAATTTAAAAAATTTATACAAGATAAAAAATATCTTTAACTGAGTCTCCCAGATCTAGCATCTGTAATGACACCCCACAATTCAATAATGAATTCATCAGTGAAACCAAACTCTTGTAAATCGCTGTTGTCTATGGCATCTGCGAGTTGCATGGAATTTGTCTTCCCCTCTGCTAGGTCCCACATCTGCGTTGCCAGTTCAGTGTCATTTATTCCCATAAATGTTTCAAGTAGACCGTTTATTTTATCTACACCAGCTTTTGACTTGTCATCAGGCTAAAAAATATTTATAAATTAAATCATTATTATTTTTATGGATAAATATGTTTTTCAAGCTAGTAATATTGACAATATTTGTTATTCGCTATTTTGTAGTATCATATATGCTTCAGTAATACCTCATTTTCTATTGTAGCTTGTCCATTGGCCTTGAACCTGAGTGTTTCTTTACCCGAACCATAACTTTGTTTCTTTCCCGACCTCGCACTGCTGGTTTTGGGTCCGATACTTCCGAAACCTGACTTCAGTGGTTCTATTAATCTTATAGTGAAAGTGGTCCCTTTTGGTATTTCTTTTAGTAGTTTGGCGACCTCATAATGACGCCGTCCGACCATATTCTCATCGTTCAGCCGTTCAATATGATCTCCAACCTAAAGATTAAAATGAACGTTAAATGCTATAATAGTTTACTTCCTCCAACATCGTTAACGAGGGGAATGACCATACGTTGAATACGGGCCACTGGGACGAATATGAATTTTTTTTTAATTGTATAAACATTTCCTTTCTCTAATAATAATATACACGGCAAATTTAATTTAATTTTACGTTAATAATGTAACATACCTAATATAATTAATACATAGTCAAGAAATATCAACACGTTTTTTATCATTGCCAGTCAGAAAAATAAAATCTAAATATAATTTTATAACTTTTTGCAATACTAATATTCTGATGTTACCAGAATAGAGAAACAAGTTGGTATTTATAAATTCCAGTGCAATCTATGACACCGGACGCTGCCCATATTAAGCTTCGGCGTGTTATAAGCAGATAATAGAATGCAACCAACTCTATATAAATACATAACGACTGTCATTTCATTAATTAATAATATAATATCTATTATACACATACTGTACTATACAAGAAAATTTAACAGAGGCATAAATACATACATACTTTGGATACTTTAGAAAACAAGACTATTATTATTTTATTATATTTTCTTAGATGAATAGATATATTCAGCGTCAACCGAGTTATTGAGCAAGAGTCAGACTATGAAACAAAATATTAATTTCAATAAAACCTGTGTAACGATAAAATTCCATAATTATCTGTGCATTTTCTTAGATAACATTATCCTATTTTTACCTATTCTTTGTTTTATCTGCATTAAAATATTTATAGCATGTGCGCTGAGTTAACGTAACACAGAATAATGGTAATAATAATCTCACATCTATATGCGGTATTCTGGATACAATTGATCCTTCTTTTATTCTCTTTATGAATGAATATCCTGCGCCGTTGTCTGTTATCGTCAAGCCGAGTGCGTCTTCGGTTTTGACTATTTCGATTTCCTTCGGCCGGCCCTTCCTGTGCGCGAAAATGAAATCCTCCAATCCTATTTGTCCCCCTAGCAATTTCTTCATATCCACCTTGTGTGTGTTCAGGGTACAAAACAATATCTGAAACCATACAAAACGTACTTAGACCTCTTAAGTAGATTAGAACGTCTAAAACACCATTCCTTTACACGCCTAACTGTAGCGTGTCTAATGATAATTTATTTATCAGTAGAGGTGTTTTTTCTTCAATTTATATAGATTATGAATGACATTATATTTCGTTTAATACTAGTAAAAAAAACATACGATTTATGTTATTTTTTTATACTTTAAAAAATACGTATATCGGAAATGTTCTGTTAGATTAGGATACAAAATAGGAAAACTACACAAATATAAAGTTATGCAATAGTAAACAAAGAGGGAAAATGTATTTGAATTGGAATGGAATTAAGAACACTACTAAGTGGAGTTAACTAGATTTTCCATCAGAACGATTAGCGTTTAATAATTAGATACGTCTCGTTAAATTGGTAATGTAGGTTCATAATTTGGTTCCTAATTAACCAAATGGTTATATTTGTTGTACTCCAATGCTTACTGAACACTAATGGGTCTGATTTCGTAATAAGGAAACGTAATACGAGGAAAACAATAGAATGTGTGAACAATAAATCTAGTTTTGATTTATTTCAGTGAACAAAAATGTTGACTCAATTAAGCGTCAGACAGTGACTCAGTTACAGTAAAAAGAAAGTTGTATTTAAGAATATATAAGTCAAACCTTAACTCAACATAAAAATGTCTGAAACGACTGTGTAGTAAATTTACGATTAAGGATTTTTAAAATTCCTTCAGAAACAGTGTAACATTCCAATTGTACACAGATAAATATTTGTGTGTGTACCCATTTATTCATTATTATTTACCCATTTATTCATTATTATTACCTATTAAGATTTGTCACTATTAAAGAAAAAAAAAGGTGTGGAATGCCACACCATTAAAAGTTTAGGTTAGAAACCCACGCTTCAACTTAAAAAGACTCGGATAACTAATATTATCTCCTACTTTTATGGTTTATTGAAAAAATATTGACTTTTTGTAGTTGTTAAAAAAATATTGGCATTTATAAGAATCATAATAGAACTTATTCATTAACCTATAAACTTTGTATTTGTATGAATCAGTAACACTTGGATATCGGATCAACTACGGTAGAATATTCAATGGTAGAATAATGAGAATTAGCAGTTGATATTATGATAAAAAACTGAAAAGGGACCACGCGGTAAGCACAAGATTTCAAATTTAAAAAAAATACAGACGAATTGATAACCTCCATTTTTAAAGTCGGTTGGTAAAATCAAATACACTGGTTTATTATTAATTTTGTGTAGATTTCATAATAAAAGTTTTATGGAATGCCACCAATTCGTCGCTCGGGTCCTTGACCGGTGAACACTGGGTCATCACACAGCTATAGTTATGGTTCCCCCAAATCGTATACTACAAATTAAAACTTTATTACAAGGCATCACGCTTCACTTTCTTTTTTATGGCCGATTTATTGATTGTTCAGGCAAAAATAGTTCTTAAATCGATGTATCTAGGAATTATTTTTGTGTAAGTAATAGTTTAGTGCAGATTTAGGCGAACTGTAGGTGCTCATAACACGAGAGACTGCGCCCCTGGTCGACATATCCACTTACTTCCTGGCTTAGCCGTGCGTACTTCCGCAGTGTCACTTTGAGGCCAATTACATAAATGTGAACATTTCTAATCTCTGCGATATTTTATGGAATGTTTAATTAAATGTTAATTAAGAATTAAGAGAGCTCAAAATTCAAAGGTTTAGATTACAAAGCCGGCATTGATGAGTTAGTTTAGAGCAGTTAGCCGGTTTCCATTTGCATTGGGGGAAAGGGTTTGCGAAACACTTCAGGCACACAGCAACGAGAAATGTATTTTGTTAACAAGGCCGTGAAGTATAATGAAATATCAGACGGCATTTTCATCGACCTTTATGACGACGTTCGGATCCGTCACGGCCGTTGACGTTTCAGAGTTATATACAAATATATATATACTTGAACAAACTAACAAAGTTGATTTATTATGTGGAATACATATATCACGTAAATTACTTCGACAATTTAATAATCATTTTATTAAATATACTTACATATTCCGTTTGTATGTTACTTATGTGACACGTCCACTGCATACGTATTGAGAAATATAATATGCAGGTAATACCAAAAGAATGGGAATGTATAGCTGATTCACAATAAATACTCCTTAGTAGCTACCGAGCATATTACGTCATTATTTATAAGACCTTAGCATAATATAAGCATATTATTTAGAAAATATGGCGGCGAGAAACAGTAGCAGCTGATTACGTTATATTGTTTAACTAAACATAATTACTCACCGTATTATGTTACCGACTTCAAAACTAAATAATATTTATTTAAACATTACCCTTATGTTACAGCGCACTATATATGAGTATATAGTATTTATGGATGTTTGTAATTCTTAAAGCTTTAATAAAAATGATGTACGAAACTTTGTTCCTTATAAATATGGCGTATAAGTTGTTGTTAAGGCTATACCAAATTTAAATGGTATTTATGTAGAATATTTAACTTGAACAACAGTGGTGAGTAGATAGGATTTAATTTGTCCTTTAAATAGATATATTCTATACTTGTTAGACTATAAACTGTTCGAAAAACTCTACAATATTCTTACTACAAGTTTTGCACGGTCACACTGCATAAGAGCTCATTCAACATACTCCACACACGAAAGTATTAACGTACGTTATTGAATGTAAAACGCGTGACACTTTGTATGTACCATGATAATTCAAACTTGTGGTAAAGCATACAGAATACACTATCGTTCAAATCAAGTTTTAGGTATAGTGTTAATTTCTCGTCAGGGTTAAATTACATTTAACAGCTTATGATATTTAGCTTCGAGATGCCAAATAATTTCAGGTACTCTAATTTAATGAGAATTATTATATAATGTCAATTGTAAAAAAGTGAAAGTGATGAGACCGTCAAAGAAATCATAAAAATGCCGAGAAGTGTAGTATATTTTTAAAAGAAATTCTCGTGGCTGTATAAAGATGGACTCGATTTTTATTCAAGCACAGATTTAAAAAATACGTCAATTGTTTTTTTAAACTGTATTTTTTGACAGCGTAGACATAAAAGTTGGAAATCTACCTATATATTTTTACATAATATGTAATGTATCATGTGAGATAACCACAGGCATGTTTACCTCTCAAATAACTTTCTCTCTTATCGCAATGTTTTTCAGCACTACTAACGTGATTTTTTAACGAGTAATACGTTACTTGAAAATATATAAATATAGTATTTAAGAAATTAACAAAATTTTGCGGTATTTTTGTATTAGATATTGTATATACACACAGAGTATATAAAGTCATTATTATAGAGTTAATAGTTATATTTCCGTTCAAAACTTATTAATATATTTTTGTTTTAGTTCAGAAAATGTTAAACTATTTCGACGATAATTTTTGTTTGATATTATAAGAACTTTCAAAGAAAATCCGTAACAGTTTCACAAAGTATGACATAATTTCTGCTTGTTAAGTGGTTCGTAATAATATAACTTTTTATCATTCTATTGAAAGAAAAAGATTTCATTTTGTCAGCATATTTTTATTAAGTACATAAAAGAATAATTATTCATTTTTTAAGAATGTTTTTTATTTTTTTTTATTTTGACAGTAATATTGAATTGACGTCAGCTTAATAATGGGATTAAGGCAGACATTGTAACAATCGTTAAATTACGTAATTATTTCTTTTTGTAATAAAAACTTTTTGGATAGAAGTACATAAAAATATTTTAAATACACGTTATAAAGTTATAAACACGCGTCACAAGACATGCAGTTTTTTCATATAAATATTTACAATGATATAAATTAATTGTCATAATAATACCGAATACTTGATAACGAGTCATTACATTAATTATTACTTACATTTAATCGATTTAAAATAACCTCTTAAGATGTTCCAATTACTTTTTTTTAGAAGTATATATTCATTAAATTGCATATCATTAAATGAATCTATTAACGTAATTACATTGTTACAATAGGTTATTAGTGTTTGTTATAACTATTAATTATTATCATATAATAAACATTAAAGTTTTATCAAATGTTCGATCGTTGTGATGAACATATAAATGCTTTTGTGATAAGTTACACTTATACCACAGAAAATTAATAACATAAGTACTGATTACAACGCATCCTTTGATTATTATTTAAAAAAAAATTAACCGCCGTGGGAGGAAAAATATTTACTCTTTAATGATACGTCATTCTTGTCATATTATAGAATTTTATACGTAATTATGACATTAACAAGGAAAATCGAGTTGAAAGCTATAACCAATAGAAAATAATAATACTTATATAATGTTGAAGAATATTATTTACTTTTTTGCAATATTATACATTCCTTAAATTATAAATTTTGCTTCCATCTTTCATTCTGAGCTCATTTCATACAAAGCCCCGATATCTAATTTTGTTTCAAACACCAATTATTTTGTATTCAAATCTTATTCTTTGTACTATTTAAGTATTGGAAAGCGTTAAATCAGAAATTCGTAGCTCGTACGCCATTCTCCGTAGTAAAATTGTTATATGTAGAGAGAACATTTTTTTTTTCATATATTTTTGAACTAGGACACGATGTAATAAAATATTATGGTATTTAATGTATATGACGAAAAGCTATTTTTTTTTGTTACAATTTTTTTGTTCTCAAATCGATGATTACTTACAAAACAATAAGGGTTCTAATCTCAAGAATTCTGTCATACATTCCTTTTTAAATCGATAATCAATTACAGAAATTTTATCTTCTACACAGTTAGGTTTTACATGTATTTAAAGTTTGAAAAATGTTAGGTAATTTAAAATCTAGATATCTATGTCTATACTATTGAAATATCTAATGCCAGAAACTGTAATTGATATATAAAAAAACATTAAGTGTTTGTATGTGATTTCAAAAGAGCATGTATTCTGAATTGCTTATTATCATTTACATGATATCAGAACAAATAAAAACTTCAAAAATTTTCATAACATTATCTGTTAAGGTAAACCATTTTTCGTTTAACTTTCAGCGTATTATTAACGAGATAGTAAACAAATATGTAAGGGCGAATAAAAAATTAAAAAGAAATTTATCAAGATAAGCCTATTTGAAAATCACTTTTACGATTTTAGTGTTTTTCAATGCTAACCCAAGTTCCGAATCGAAAATGGAATGAATCGAATGGATCGAAATATTATGTTATATATTACACACACAGTATATAAGGACGTAAAACAAGGACATAATATGTACGCAGTAAAGGAAGGTATGTTCGGGCATACAGCACTGCTGAAGGGCAATAGAACGATCATATATTATTCAATAGGTAGGTATGTTAGCTGATGTTTTCATAGAAATTGAATTTAGCGATTCAAAGATAATTTAAATTTTGTTATGAGAATATTTTATCTATAATTATCTATTCTAAACTTTAATTCGTCATTTAGTGGAAAAAGTAAAGATTAGTTATATATCAGTTATTTTACAAACTACAGATTTTTTTTTACAATTAATTATATTCTATCATTATCGTCTTGTGTTCCAGAAAGATACTTACGTCTTCAGGAGGAAAGTCATAGCATTCAGCAATCTTTTGATAGAGCTCTTTTACGTTGGAAAATCCAGAAATTAGTCCAAGGGGACTTCCGTGTGCCTGTTGGCAGTGGAACACAAGTTGCGACTTTTGAGTTCCGTTGTTGTTATCCACTCCGTTAGATTGATGGTTAGGAACCTCTTCTGGAGGGGGAGGAACCGGTGGCGCGGTATATTTTGGAGGTTTCTTCTTAAATAACGACATCACGGTAAATGTCACTCAATTCAACTCAATTATAATATTGTTAACGAGAACTCAACATAACACTTGCCTTCCTATTGTAAAATTAATCACCGAACAGTCGCATAACTTGAAGGCACTTTAAATGTGGCTATCATAGCGTCAGAGCGCACGATAACTTATCACTCAATGACGATGTTGGATAAGATTATACTCAATACTAGTGTCTAAAGTAACTCTTATAAGCGAAGTGTTATTTACACTGTTGAAATGAATACGTTTTGACTACCACGAACCGGCTGACCGACTGACAAACGAAACTTAGTTCGTAACTCGTAAGTCGACAGAGGACGGGTCACGAGAGGACAGCTATAACTGACGAGTGAGAGCAGTAGGCACTGAAACAGAGCAGTACGGAAATAGCCGATTAGTTAGTGTGCGAATGAGACAGATTATACCATTTGCCGCTGATTTCAAATATTATTTTTCAATAAGTTTTAAAAATATGAATCACACCACAGCAGTCCGCTTTGAATTGAAGGTTATGAAATATGAACACATTCACTAAACACATATTAAATGCACTGAATAATTATTAAAAAAAATATTTGTTTCAACTTAAATTATGTATCACGTATGTAAGAAAATTTTGAATCGAAAACAAAAGAGAAGTTTAAAATTAAGGAAACTACAAAATACGACTTCAATACTATAAGTATAAGATATTGCACGGTGACAGATGTGATGTTAATGTGTTACATATTATTAATTATTATACACTAATGCCTTACCGCGAATTTGTCGTGATTTATGTCATTAGGAATAGGTATAATAAATCAATATACTGGTTATTAAGTATGAAAATAAGAAAAGAGTGTTTTCGTAGAAATATATTTAAAAATAAATATGAGAAAGAAAGTAAACATGGGCCTATTTTAAACGTTTTTTTTAGCCATACATAGCCATGATATTTATGTTCATTAAGTTTAAGAGGTTGAACATAACATCGGTATTTGGTACTAAAATTGTTACAAACTTCGTGATATTTTTTTTATATCAATGTTATCTTCAAAGACATGAGAAAAGTTTGAAGTGGGGATGTGCTTATTTCGTTATATTTTTATTTAAATACATATTAATAAAATCTTATACCTGACTTTAAAATTCTCTTCGAAACTTAAGCATTTCTTTGAAATATTTTTTCTGAACGCTATGTATCTCATCATAAACGTTTATATGTATATTGATTTCATACTTATTTATACTAGTCATTTTGAGATTTCTTTTTATTTTTACTAACTCTTCAAATTTTATCTGTCATTAAAACTATTTTGATAAGAAAACAAACTCTCTACTCTATGATTAACGTAAGTTTTTACGCTGGTATTCTATGAAAATAGATGGTGTAGAAAAAAACTAAGAACAATTTTGAATGTTATGAATTTCGTTAAGACAGTTGAATATTTTTGGAAATTATTTTATATTTTCTTACAAATTCCAAAAAATGGGTATTCCAGAAAACTCAGGAAGGTTTGTTTTGGACACACATTATTAAACCTTAGAGCTATTTCTCACGTAGGTACAGGTGCTGTGGAAGGGGGCTAAAGTCAAATTTTAATTTGAAGACAAAAAAAATATCCAGTAACAATTATTATTAACACATACAGAGTCTTCAATTTAAAATAAGTAGATAAGAATTTTCTTACCAAAACAATAATTATTAAAAATCTGTGACCAGTTTTATTTATAATGCCGATTTCATATGCATGGACATTAAACAACCTTTTAACATGATCGCCGTTGGTTTATTTAGTCTACACTAAAATAGTGTAAACTGCGTTTATTTTTGTAATGTACTTCACTATAGATGTACCATTTTAACTTCAGTAGATTAAATAAATGTGAAACATAACGTCTTGTATTAAAATAGATAACAGCTTTTGCACCAGTTCTGTCCATATCTGGAGAATCCTTTTACGGAGTTATACTTGATTTTATTAATTCTAGAATAAAACCGAATAAATAATTTGTATTGTTTTTGTTAATGTATGGTCAGTAAATATTAATTACAAGCCGGTAAAACCATTGTCTGTACTTTATAAATTGTTAAATAAATTAACAATTGTTAATGTAAAAGCGTGACCAATTTTTTTATAATTAACTTCAACCTTTTTGTATGTTTTTTACCCTCATTCGAAAGGTTTCAAAGAAAAGTTCTCCACCTTAGTCTATCTCAATTTTTCTTATTATTTTCAATATACGTATCTACAATGTCATGAGTACTGATGATAATAACAACGCACCTATTTTATTTATTGTAAGATAGTGAGTTAGCATTGTACACCGTCGATTAAATTACTTTTAACACCAAAAAATTATATCAAGGAAGCTCCTTAAATTTGAGAGTTACTGGTGAATTATAACAAAATCGTTTACTAAAAACAATAGCAATCAATGTGTGATTAGGATCATATGAAGGTGATACTTTTTTTAGGAAAGTAATAACAATTAAGGTACCTATAGTCCTTCATGACCAATTACTATCTATTAAAAATTTAAAAGAACAATAACAATTTTGACTTGGTGTGAAATAAATTTTTACTATTCAATTGGAGCAAATATTCCATAGCCTAAAATTGATTCGTCTGCTCTATAATAAATAGATAACTTTTTAACATGACGGTATAAATATATATATATGTTGTGTGTATGTATATATATGTATATATATATATATATATACACACATACATATATATTGTATTGATAATGAAAACGATTAACGATGTTCCTTGTATAATAAATATATGAGACCTTTGGATTTTCTTTGAGGTGTAACCTACGTCCATCAGAAATTTTTAGACTATTTGATAATACGGTAAGACCAAATTTCTAAAAAAAACTAATTGGTTTATTAATTGTAAAATATAAATCTGTCTCGGGAAACATTTATAAAATATAAATGTATAGAGAACAAACATTTAATAAGAAATACCTTCTTATAATTTGTCTTATCGTGATTCTCTTCACAATAATTCCATACACGATTTCCTTTACTTTTTATTGGAGATGTTACATCAATCTAACATATATCACAGCACAGAAATAAGGCCTTAAAGCAAGTGACAAGACCCATACAAAGAGGTAACATTTAAAACTAGTTATCTTTTTTATTATAATGAATTTTAAATACTATCACATCAAGAACTAATGACAACTAAACAATTTTTTTTTTGTAATTTACGTTTCATGTATGTCCTGTCCTGTTGTTATTAGTAAGATACTTGGGATAATAGCTGGATCTCATTTCATTTCCCCCACCTTCAGTAAGGCTTCAGTGGCATATTAAATTTTCTGTCCTGCGATTCAATCTCATATGACCACAAGGGACTAGGTATACATTTTGTAAGGTCTACATAATTTTATGTAGTTACTACCACTAATGCAACTTTGCAATGGCCATCAAAACTATGTACTTGGCCCACCGAGATTTATAAATAGATTTTTTTTTTAAGTTCAGCCCTTGAAATATATATATTTTTAATTTTTAAGCTGAATACTATTGTCTTGAATAATAGCTGATATCTTTGTATCTTTTTTATATAATTCTATAATATGAAGCCCATATTGCTAGAATACATAAAGAAAAATTTCCATCTTACATATTTGTGTACCCATAAATCTTAAGCTTTTTAAATTAATAATTAATAACAACACTGGTTTATAAAGAGACATTAATAAATTCAACTATTTTTGTAACCTATTCTCATTATATTTCAAGTGAAAAGCCAAGTACTTTTTAATTTTTTTATTGATATTAAGCATTAAGTCTACGATGAGGCAACAGCTTTCTTGGGGGTGGGTTTTCCTTCCTTGAAGCCGTTGCGGAAACGCCTTCTTACAATCTTAAGGTGACGCATGCGACCAGTGCCTGTGGTCTTCCTGCGCTTGGCCTTAACTGACCAGTGGTCTGAAAAAAAAATTTATGATGTCAACAAAAATAACACCAAATGTATTAAATATTGCAAGTACCGTGCCCGTAACATTGATAACATTTATATGAGTATAGAAGAATCTGAGCTTTTATAGAATATTTATTTCAGTCTGTGAAATGTATGAAAACATAATTCAACATGACAAATTGTATGTCATATTTTTAATATAATTTCACTGCAAATATGATCTCCCTGCACATACAAGGAAATATTAGATGAAAACAACATCTCCTCAATCACTGCAGGTTATTTTCAGCTATAGTAAAAAATAAACTTAACCTTAAACTAATGTGGCAAATTATAACTTACAGGAACGCAGTTTAGCTGCAGGGTATCCGCATTGAGCGCATTGAGACTTCTGAATATGATAGGACGATCTTCCACATCGTCTACACAATGTATGTGTCTTATTCCGGCGTTTACCGAAACTTGATGTACCTTTCGTCTGAAATGTTTACCAGAACATTATAACTTCACTTTTACAAAAAATATTATTAATTCCAGTAAAATTATGAGAATCATAAACCACAGTTAAAAATAAGTAGCACTTAAATATAATAAAACACACGATTATTTGAGATTAAATATAAAATATTCAAAAATACACTACCATTTTGGCGGAATTTGACAATGAAAGAACGATGAAAGAAACGTCATTTAAGCTGATATTATATCAGTGTTGCTACTCTATATTTTAAAAATAATGCTTGGTTTATATGGTATAATACTAAAAGAGAAGGGAGACAAAGTTATGAATTTTTTTTCTGGATTTTTATAGTGGCAGTATCAACCTATTAATATTACTATTAGATATTTAAAAATATGTCATTACTTCTAAAAATAGAAAACAGAAATCCCATTGTATATTTTTTTTATTTAGTTAATAATTTAAAAACGTATATGCTATTAATAAATGTTTAAATTTTATATTAAAACTCTTTAATATTTTTATTTGATTAAATATAATAGGTTCAATTAAAAATTATTGACAAAAATATACAGTTCTGAGTTTTTTGTTTAATTAAAAAAAATTTAGATTTCTTGTACTTACTAATTACAATAAATTCTATTTAAATATTTGAAGTGCTAAATTATAAAGTACTATAATTGTTTAAATATATTTTGCAAGTTATAAATTGTTAAAATGTTATTAAGCGGATTTTAATTTATAGTATATATATAATTCAATACAATTTACAATTGTCATTAATGGTGTCACTTCGGCTGCATCAAGGCAATAATCTTTACAAAATAAGAAATAATCAGAACTCGGAGGATTTTTGAACTTCCTTTAACTCCAGCTAATGAGATAATTCGTGTATAATAATAAATTTCGTTTCACAAAAAGTATTTAAAGGTGAGAAACTTATACATAATATTAACTTGTCATGTTGCAATTCTTATACTTGGTATTTTTAAACTTAACTTGTTTTAATATTGCATCGTCGAGGACAACTGTTAAGTGAGGAATTTTGCCGTGGTTCTTTAAAATACTCTTAATATGTTATGCTTTTGGGAAATAAATTACGTCTTAATAGCGATACAAACAAAATGCCGGGTGTGCGCATAACTATATTTGTGACATGTTTACATATTATAAATGAAACTATGCTACAGCAGTCAGCATTGCAAAATCCTAAACATTTGACATACCGCATACGGTTTCAAGGTTTAATTTGTCTATTAAAGAGCTTTAATAATTTTTTGTTTCAATTTTAAATAAAATATTTTAAGTATTAGGTTAATGTAATACACTTTTTTAAAATACATGTATGTAAGGTAAAACTTGATAATTGATATAAGATAGTAAATAACGCATTTGTAAATTCAATATGATTTGTATTTCCATTTTAGATAACGGCAATATGGAACTTTTAGATATTATGAAAAATTTGACGATTAAACATTCCGGTAGTAAAAGTGAACAAACCTTTTTTAAATCAATAGCTGCAGATATCGATGAAGTTTCAACAGAAATAGTTTTTGCTGAATATGCTGAAAAAATCTTGCTCATTGTATCACAATACCAAAAAATTGGGAGTATGTTGATGATAACTAGGGATCAAGTCCACAGTCCCTTAGGTACAAATAATATTTTTACAACAAAAGTTATTTTTGGTGCCACAGGAGAAGATCAACAAGTTGCAGCAAGGTACCTGGCGGAGGCTATACAAATTACTAAACCGCTATACATATTCATAAATCTCAAATCATATGATATTGAGACTGTAAAAGCTTGCAAAGATATTATACTTGATTTGAAAAAAGAGGAAAGTGAATAATGTTTGCAACAAAATCTTTAAATACTTTTAAGTCTGTAAATAAATTATATGGCCAATTAGTAATAGGCCCACCAGGAGCAGGGAAGACAACTTACTGCAGTGAAATGTCAAAATTACTAAGAAAAATTGACAGAAAAGTTGTCATCGTAAATTTAGATCCAGCTAATGAATGTATGACATATAAAGCAGATATTGATATAAGAGATCTTATCGGTCTTGAAAATGTTATGGATGAACATAGTCTGGGACCTAATGGTGCTTTGGTTTATTGTATGGAATATTTGGAGAAAAATTTAGATTGGTTACTAGACCAAATAAAAGGCGATAATGCTACAAATTTTATATTTGACTTGCCGGGTCAAGTTGAGCTCTACAGCCATCATGATTCCCTTAGTAATATTTTTAGTAAATTATCCAGTGTAAATCATATGCAGCTCTGTGTTGTGCACTTAATAGATTCACACCACTGTTCTGATGCAGGAAAATTTATAGCAGCACTGATGTTATCCCTGAATGCCATGCTGAAAATTGGATTACCGCACATTAATTTGCTCACTAAGGTAGATTTGCTGAAGCAACATGCTGATAAGATCCAATTTGGTATAGATTTCTATACAGAAGTTTTAGATTTAAATTATCTTTTGGATAGTCTTGATTCCGATAACTTCACAAATAAATATAAGAAATTGAACAGTGCATTAGTATCTATAATTGAAGACTACAGCTTGGTCTCATTCCACCTAGTAGATATGTTCAAAGAGCAGAGTTTGATCAATGTTAAGAAATTAGTGGATAAAGCCAACGGTTATGTTTTCAAATCAGATGAGGGTAGACATATTAATAGCATGTTAGCTTGCGCTATGGGTGTTACAGATAATTTAAATAATGAATTTGAATAAACCGTTTATAAGAACTATTGTTTCATTTCTCCAATCAAAGCTGTTTTGAATAGAAAAGAAAAAAAATTTTTGAAATCCCCTCTTTAAAAATCTGTTACTAATTTTATTTTAAATATCTATATAATGTATTACCCAATTTGAATCTAGCAATTTTTTTGCCTTCTTAAAAATAATAGCTTAACAATTAAATCAAAATTTTATAGAATAGAACCGGTGGCTGAGCGATTAGCTGTAATAATCGACATATCTAATAAAAATCTGAATTTACTATATTAATCTACATTTTAACAACGTATCAATTTAAACTTACAACCGTGATCATTGACAAGAAATGAAAGTGTGATAATAAAACATTACTAGTATATTTGAAAATTAGTTGAATTAATAGATTATAACTGTGCTCGCTAGCTTTGTTTCTAACATGGTGCAAGTTCTAATGAAAGAAGAGAAAGTTTTATATGGCCTGGTGACTAATATAATCTGTTGATAATAATATATCTATTTCAGATGTCTAAGAATAAACAAGATACTTATTACAAACTGTTAGAAGTCGAAAATAAGATAGATCAGTTCCTTCAACACGAGAACACAAAAGCCATTCAAGTTCAACTGTTACACAAGTATAACGATATCAAAGACGCCACACAGATTATCATTAATCAGTTAGCCAATATCGAAGGGACTTCTGTTTCAGAGATCCACGAGCGTCTGGAGCTGAAAGATTGAAATAAAACCACAAATTTAATAATGGAACGTTTTATTTGAAGACAAATACAACTCTTTACAATTTTATTTATTAATTGTTTTTTTTTTTTTGTGTCCAAGTAACTAAAATAGTATTTGAACATTTTATATATTTTCACATACAGCAGGGTTTATGTAGTTAAGTTATAAGTGTTTTCAAAAAAGCCACAGTTCCATGTTGCTACTTCAATTACGAAAAGTGTTATGTATTACATGACAAATATTTTCTAATATATTTATTATACGTTGACAATATTTAAAAGAGCATTGTCAGCAAACAAGTTATAAAATGGATTAAAGGTTTTACACTGTTGAATATTCTAAAACTATACTGAATAAACGTTTTAAGAGAAAAAATAAAAACTACATCCTTCTCGGATTCACCACTAACATTAACTTTAAAATATGTGACAAAGTATATATATTCAAGCAGCACAAATACGGTACGTTAACGTAAAAGGCATCCGTTTATATTTAATAAATATCAAAGAACAGTTAAAAGTAGACAATGCCTCTGAGTACAGACCGGTTATTATAAAAATCTTGACCTCCCACGAAATATAAACAAACCTCTAACATGCGTTTAATGTAGTTACACATAATTCTTAAACAAATCATAATACATTGGAGTTAAAATTCTAAATGCTACACATCGTGTTTATTAATAAGCAAGCAATAATATACGTTTACATGTGTCGGGTCGCGCCGCGACTTCCTATGCGCTACACAGCTATAGCAGTACGGCCGTACGGCCCTCGACTCGAGTCAAACATTTTATTAACTTTGTTTGGCGATCATTTGCGACGAATGTCATTCACTAACCTGATCACGTTGTCGTTAAATCAATTATCACGTTATTGTGGCAACATATTTAGTCCCGGCCGGGTTTTAAGCAAATTGTAAAGTCTTCATTATGTTCCATTCTCTACTGACGTCGACCGCTCGCGTCTACAGCGACTCATCCTCTTTATCAAATGGAATGTAACTTGTATTATGCTGATGGTCCGATGTCGCACCACCGTTAGGTTACATCGTGTTTGTCTTTATATTATTTGTTGTTAGTCATTCCAGCTAATTTTAAGTATAACAATATAACAAATTTACAAAAATACATATAAACTGAAGAACATTCGACATTTTGAGTTTCCTAAAATGCATATAAATATATCACTAACATGTCTACGATATTCTATCCAAATAATACCCTATAGGATGTGGAAATCTCAACATTCGAATGTTCGTTCATTTTCATAGTTCGTCTATAATTAGACTTAACTCTATGAGTTTCAGACTCGTTTCAGGCAGTCCCACAGACTAAATTTGAAAGCACCACCAACATTCCATAAATGCAATTTCTATACTAATCTTATCATCCACTTCCTCGCTACCGCATCAAACAACCGACGCTATAATTTCACTGCTCAATGAGATTCTAAACAATCAGAGATGTTCCCAACGAGGTGTCGTATCCAGTATGCCTTACGCTCGGACGACGAACATGTTATGTTCATGAATTGATATCGAGACTTTGTCCCTCACACATTTAATGTATTGCCCAAACGTAAGTACGACTTAGACCCGTGTCTCACCAGACAGCAGTGTATTAGACGGTCGGATGATAATAACAAAAACACTCTCTCACTCATTCAATAAAGCCTAAATATACAACAAGAAATCCTAAAAACAAGTCTGAATATGGTCGGTTTAGTCTATGAGATCGAAAAAATTCCTGCCAAAATAGTGACAATCGAGACAAAAATATCACAACTCATAAAATAGTTTTTTTTTTTCAAATCAATAAGCGATCGCACAGACCAAACCAAACGCAGAAAATAAAATTAATAATTTGGTAAATTGTAAATATACTATGTGTAAATAAATAACGCAGACTCAGTACTTCATATGCTACACTAAACATGTCACCTACTAAGTCACCTCCATATCAATGACACGTGACTTAACAAACGACATGTTCCTCTTTATATATATTTTCTAAATATCACTTGTCAAATAATAGCTGTTACGAGATACATCTGTAAAAAGATGCATCCCACTACAACATGTAGTTCATGTCCCACTCTGGACGTTTTGTTGTCCCGATACATAAACAAAAATATTCAATTAACTAAAACATTAACATACTTGTATCGGATATCAGAACGTTCAGAGGGACGACGTCTTAACAGGGATTGAAGATATTGCTTCAAATAGGTTTGAACCTCGTCTTGTATACCAATAGTTGATTGTACACGCGTTGTGACAATTACATTAATACAAAATCAGTCTCAACATTGGGAAGTCTTAGATCTTGAGGCACGTATACATGTCGGTCGATGGGAATCAACCGCCCGAATCTCATAAATTTTAATGTTCTTCCGTATCAAATGTGCAAGCTCGGAATATCACGTGCTAAACGAAATTTAATTCCCATTACATACTTTTGTTTGTTTATGTTCGAATGTCGAAACGACTAGTGAATATAACACATATATATATAATAAATAAAATACAAATAATAACGGCACTAGCATCTCGACATATGTATCGTAGGTCTAGGAGCTTTCCTCGAAATAACAAATAAAAAATTACAAACAAATCAAACGAAACCAATAAAACAAGTAATGACTACTACAACTCAAAGTTAATCGTTAATTTACCTTATCATAAAACAAACTAGTTACTAACTGGTGCATCACCTTGGCCGAAGTGTTCTTGTTCAGAGTTATGATTAAATTCCTCCACCTAAAAATATTCAACTAATTAACGAACGTTTTTCGTGTGCATATATTATGTATAGAGGAGAGCTTTCTGTGTGATCGTGTTATATATTATATGGGACTGTCGAATATTAGTTCGCAGTCACCTGGCTCGTATCTAAGGGTCCGTTGTCTAATGTCTGAGCCACGTCACTCTTCTGACTGTAGTTCTTTTTTTTTCCTCTAGCTATATTCTTCTTAATATTTTTTCCAGTCTTTGTTTTCTGTGGTTGTGTTCCTGTAAAATTAAATGTTTGTATAACGTTCTTCTTGTTTCTTAGGCACTAATTCTCTCTCTAAAGCGGATACCTTCACCGTCATCGTCTGGCTGGGAGTTATCTTCGTGGGGACTACCGTTGTCCGCTGTGGGGCTCATTTCGTCGGGCCTTACGGTTTTACTGTAACATTATTAATCAAATATTTAATTGAAACAAATCTATTTATATTCGACATTTTATATATATTTTTTTTTCGAAGACAAAATTTAAATCTCGTACACGTACACGTACGTAAATTTAATCTTTTAGCATTTTTTGTGTGGTACCAATAAAAATAATATTAGTTAGTGTATCACAAAAAAAAAATATTCTTAACAATATCATTTTTGCGTAAAGGTGAGCCTAAGAGTTTATAGTTAAAAAAAAACAGTCCCTCTTTTTCTGTGAATGTTTAGAAATGAGTTTCTATCAATAATTATTATAACGATACATTAATAGATATAGATAAAGTGAAGATATCTTGTTTTGTCTCACCCGTTAATAGTGAGCGTTGTGGGTTTAGCGGGTTCGTGTTCGGAGCGGCTCCTCCTGGCCCGCGTCGTTCCTCGTGCGACACCTCGACCGCGTGCTCGCCCTCGACCGCCGCGCCACCCGCGGCCGCCGTACGCGTTACGAGTCGGCGGAGTATAACCCACGTAGCTTACTTGCTGGAATGTTAAACATTACTATTAATCATACAGAATTAGGTTAAAAAAATGACTATATTATTTAGTCTAAATTTCAGTTATATTTATTTCATGATAAAGTAAAAGCGTTTTAACATAAAATTTCTGCTTACATTTTACTGGTTAGGGGCCATCTGAAAATATGTCACACGGTCAAGGCGAGGGAGGGTATCACCGAGGTGTGACATCTTGTGACAAGGGGCATAGGGGGTCCATAGTTTTGTGATATTAAAATTTAAAATACTAAAACGCAAAGTTTGGATGTGATTTGAAAATTGAATTTTTTTTTCGGTTTTATGAAATGTTGGACTTTATGTTGATGTTGATTAGATTGTTATTTAATAAAATTAAGCATAAAATGAAAACAGCGGTTTCCTCTCGATTACTTTTAAATACATACTTAAATTTAAAAATGTGTGATGTCACATCAGGACCGGGAGGGGGTGTTATAAAAGTGACAACCTGTGACAAGGACGGGGGAGGGTTTCAGAAGTACTAACATTCGTGTGACGTACTTTATTGATGGCCCCTTTATATTGCGAGTTTGGTTGCCCTCTAGCAAACAGACTGGCAAAGAATAATGGGTGTTAGAAATATATTGACAGACTAACTGTAATAAAAAATTTATATTTATAGTTGTACGTCATGGCTACCTTATTTTATGTGACATAGGATACCTGAGGGTATCTGGATGTTCGTGGGTGTGTGGGGTATGACCCACCACCCCACTGGCCGACCACGACGCCGGCTATCTCCAGTCTAGCGCCGCGGCCTCGCCCACGCCACGACAGTGGCTCGCCCACCACTCCGACGAGCGGCAACGGTGGCATCGCGAATTCCACCTCCAAGCCTTCCAAAATTGCTTTACGCATGCGCTCAACCTGAAACCGTTAAATACATATTTGTTAATGTTGAACCCAGAAAGTAGTTTCTATATAAAGTTCACTATAAAATTAATCCATCTTTTCTAAATATTGGAATCAACTATTTCTTAAAATTTGTGTTTTTTATATATCACAACACATATGACCACCAATTACAAAAAGGATCGATACTTTCGCAATGTTTTGTCAGTAATAATAGATTGTTAATAAGACATTTATCTATTTATACATTAATAACTTTAAAAATATAACAACTAATAAAGTGGTTATAGATTATACTAAAAAGACGGGAAAGTATTTAGCGAGTGGTTTCTAGTTTAAAACGTAAATTTGTTCGACTGTACTGTAAAGTTCTGATACCAAAATGACATACGTTTAATAAACAATCTGATGTCTATCCATATAAAAAAATCTTTCAATAAATAGAAAACCTCTTCATTCCTGTACTCATTACTGGTCTAAAATGACGCCATAAGCATTGTTCATAAGTAAATAATAATATATGTACATAATGATATCTAAGACTTTCGAGTATTCAATGAAATAAAACTAGTATTTTCGGATTTATTACGCGGATTTTAATTATTTTAACTACACACACCCGACATTCGCTGGCGTTAGATAAATAACAAGACCACCTAACAAACATCTCGTCTGCCCGTGATCACGGTTGCTGCAAAGTAACTTACACTTCTGTAGTATGTAGTGAAAATAAATATAAACGCGTAGTAAATACAAAAAATTATATAAATGTTTATGAGTGCACCTTGACAACGGTATCTAGATGGTTATCGCACAGCTGCGCCAGATGTTTGCAATGAGCGGCTCTGTGCAGGTTGCGCTGTAGTAGTTTGCCGTCGAAGTACAGCCAGGGAGCGGCGACCAGCCAGGGCACGGGCGCGCCGCACGCGTCGTTCGCCAGCAGAGCAGCCTCAGCACCGGCCATCACTAAAGCACCCAGCTGTACACCTCGAGAACTCATACCGTTCACCTGCAACCACTGTGTTTTAATTCGTCTGTGGATATCTTTTTTAATTTTTCTTTCATTACTATTAATGGTATTGAAGAATTATACCTGTCAATATGCAACATATAATGTTATAAAATTATATATACATATATAATCAAATTGTGTTAAGTGAGTGTCAACTATTTCCACAAGTATTTTTTTTAACCATCCATAATGGTTGTAACAACGGATTAGTTTTTATTTGATATAGTATTTCAATATATATTTAAAAAATAAACAATAAAATTAATATATGTGTTTTCTGGTAAATACAGTGTTTTTATAATTAATCAAACTAGCTCGTAAAAGTATTAAATAAAGAAACTCTTCCATCTGTGTAAACAAAAATGTTTGTCCTACAGATTCTGCTGTAATATTTTAAGAAGTTTAATGTTATTTGAGAGTTTCCCTATTTATTATTTCAATATACCTAACAGGTGTCCATCTTCATCAAAATTGCATGTTTGCATCCAATTTACCTGACCCGACAAACATCTATTTGACCCTGGTGTCATTTAATATATTAAACTTAAAAAAGTATACAAATGAATAATGAGAGGTATTTTTTGACCCAAGTCCTGCAAGCGGTGTATTAAAGTGGAGTGGTCATAAAACACAATCATAATATTACACACCACTATAAGGCCTAATCAATTTACTACAATGATGACTTCAACACAAAATAAGTCACAGAATCAACAAATGTTAATAAATCATATATTTTTTATACTGAATAAGTATTTTATACTCAAGAGTAATATATTTAGTACTAACCGTCATTTCTTGAAGATGCAAAGCATTCATGAGATCATTGGAGAAAGCTGTTGCCAAAAACGCATCCAGCTCTTGCCGACGTAGGATTTGTATTTGAGATGTCATAATGAACCTACGAGAAAACAAAATATTAGTAAATTAATAAAACGAAATGCTGATACATTATGAAGAGTAACCATTGAGTTAGTTTCTAATCTTATATTGTACTTTTTTTAATATTATAATTAAAAAAATAGCAGCAGAGATATTGCAGAAAAATATTTTATAGCAAACAATAGTTCTTATACATGTGTAATGTGTATATATTTTTTAAATATTGAATACAATTCAACATGACAGTTTAGTTGAAACCATCAATAGCAAACAGATTATATTGTAATTACCTCAAAACTGCGGCCAAAATAAGTAAATGTTGTGGCACGTATGATGTGTTAAGCATGAGTGGTGTATCCGATCGCATACAGGACAGGAACGCCCGCATTCGGCGACACTTGTCGTCTTGAGCCGTTCTGTAACAATAATTTTATAATAAGTTTGTGTCTGTGTGTATTCTCGAAAACTTATCAAGCCTTACAAAAACCAATATTTAGTTAGCGATAAAAAACAAAGGCATATTTTTTCAAATGTCATATTCCTGGATTTTACTCTCTCTGTTTCTGTATAAGTTGATAGTGCATATTCTTCAAGTCTTAATTTTAAAGCAAAATAATCTATACATTGATGCTCCTTCTGGTTGTGACCAAAAAGCGGCTGCTATTTAGCACAAGTCTACGATGTATGACGTTAAGACATGGGTTTATATGTGTCAATGTTTGTTAGTGATTACCACAAAAACTATTGGTTTCAATTTGAAGCAAAATGTCAATAATATACAGCAGAATGTAAATATATAATTTGTGACGAATTACGTATTTAAAGGCCGAATAACATTAAAAGCGGTGTATTTTGTAAGAAGAATAAAATTTTAACGCACTTTTATACAACGAGTTAACTTTAGTCTCATATAAAGACAGTTAAGTTACCTTATAAAGGCGTTACTGGATATTTACTATATACATATCTAAACCTTTGCGGTGGTAGACGCGACGATAGGCAGCAATCATTATGAGTAGTTGCGTATTTCAAGCAGATAGGGTAGTATTTTACTCAAGGATCGAATATATGTCTCGCAAACAAGTGGAAAAGAATAAAATAGAACTGTACTAGAAGCCTCCATGAAGCTGTGTATTTAAATATTAAAGATGAAAACTTAGCTCTTTTGAAACCCTTTAAGGCCAATGTTTGTACTTTAACTACTAAAGGGTGCCAATTTATCGTAGATCGCCAATTTTACAACATTCCTCAAAGATCAGTTAGTTTTGAAGTACTTTAAACAGTCATTGTAATTTCGGAATCATTTTGAAAATGAGGCTAAATTAGTTTGAAAACACTGGCGTATCAAGCAGAACGCACAAGCATAGTCCGCCGGGTTTAAGCTGAGCTTTTAGATATAAATTTTATTATTTTTTAATTATCTACATAACATAAATGGGAGAGCTATTCCAGATTTAAAATAAAATAATCAAAGCTTGCTAAGGGCCAGGTGTGAATATTACGTGAAGAAAAATAGACTAATTTATGAATTCATGTTAAAAAAAATTATACGATTTCTTTCTCTATTTATATTTTTGTCATTAATTTCTTTATTTAAATAACACAAATTTCTTTTACTTGGTTATTTAAAGGTTTAAGTATGCTTCGTTTACTTGTGTTAGAATCCATTTCAGGAATAAATAGAATGCAGAAACTAAAAAATAACATCACGCTGCTACCAGTACAAAGGGTGAAGTGAGGAAGGTGCGGGGCGGAGTGAAAGCAGTATAAACCGGTTTAAACCTAGAAGAGCACGTGGCACGCACAGATTTGACATCACACCTACACTATCTGTATGCACTCGCACAAATGCAAAGCTCAGCTTACGCCTCACGCACTATACTTTATGGCGGAACATCTTTTTTGAATCAAATGAAAAATTTGTCCTCACAAGGAATGTTAGTCTAATACCAACTTGCTTTACTTGACTCCATATAACTTTGTGCAATTAATATTAAATATAAATATTTTATATCTAAAATCATAAAGGATTCAAAGGTGCCTGGTCGTAAGTTCATTCTGTTCAAGAGAGTAAGGAGAATGATTTAATGCTCTAAGGAATTATTCGATATATTGCTACCGTTACGGGTTCATTATTACACTCTTCGTGGTAGGAAGGAAAGTGTTCCACGTAAAGAGGTCAGTTTTAAGACTGTGCACACATTTCAATATCTTTTATATCGCTTCTGAAGAATCGCACTAATCGAATCACGTATAAAATAAAATAATATCTCGCATTTATACCTAATAAATTCTTAGTAATACTCTTTGTAGTATTTATTCATTTGCTTAAGTCACCTGACTTGTATACTAAATAGTTTTTTTTTCCATAATTTTTTTTTTAAATAAGTAGTCTTTTACTTTGTAACGAAAATATATTTAAACATTAGTTTTCTTTATTTGCTACAGTTTTAGCTTTTAAAAGAGACTGTATTAACAATAATACAACGTTTACAAACAAACGAACCGCGAAAAAAGTCAATATGAAATAAAAGTAATAGCTTTTAACTTATTTGAATAATTATTAGTGTCATGGACTATATAAATAACTATTAACTATTCCTAAGTAGTCAATTACTGTTGGAGAGCTGTGAAATTCAATATAAAATTGTATCTAAGCGCCTTGGTAATAAAGTGTTAACATTATTATTTGTGAGTTTTGTTGCTAGTATAGATCATTTAATCTCACCCGAACCAAAGCCTCTGCACGGTAGGAACAGGCCAGTCGAGTACGACCCCGTGAACTATTTCGGGACTTTTTCCGGGATTTACACGTGAATAAATCCATTCAGCCACTTGCACTGTGCACGGTCGATCATTGACACTCGATGTACTCGCCATACCTTCGTCTGAAAAGATATGCAGGTATATGGATAAAAAAAAAATAAAAAAAAAATAGGTTAAGGATAAGAAGGTTCATATAAGTTAAGGATAAGGCAACAGACTTATTGCTTATAGACATATCATTGGAATATCATCTACGTCTAAAGAGCAATTTTGTTTCCTACATTAATTGAACGTATTTTTATTATAGATCTCGCTTTAAATATAACCTTTTGCTTTCTGAGCCATGAAGCGGTGATGGTGCATGTTGTACAGAATGGCGTAAACGTTCTGGCGGATGGGTCTGAAGAAGTGATGTATGGATGGTATCTCTCTGTGGTTATCATCTTCCATGAGTACGGGCAGAGTGATCTGTCTGTGTGTCAGTATTGACAGCATTTGAGGGTGCATGAGGCCACGCGTGTGTCGCTCGGCGCAAGTCCTTAGTACTTCAGCGGGTGCGGGCGGACAGTTGTCATCACTGTGTCTACTGCTGCCAGACGTTGACGGAGCCTGCAATGAAACGATCGTTAAATTAGGACCCAAATAGAGCCAACGAAATGAGATAAATTTTGTAAACACACTGTTTTACTTTAATAGTTCTATTTATCAATAATTTACTTATGGTCGCCAGAGTAAAGTTTAAGCTTGTTTTATATAGCTTTCCTCGTTATGGTAATATAAGAAAGGATTAAGTTTGTTTACGTTTATTATCTCTTTTCATTGATTAATCTTTACCATCACAACTTATAGAGACACACTTAAAGCGTCAAAAGCGATGTAAATCATATAGTACCAGACCTCTTTAGCGTGTTTTTCTGACTTTTCCTGTTTGGCGGCCACGTTAGTCGCGTCGCCGCCCTCCAGGGACGCGGCCGCTACGCCCTGAACTAGCTCGTGACAGTGATCTTCCATACTAAAGTCCGCGTTAATCGATGCGTTTGCTGTAGCCAATTTGTAATCTTCCAAGCCTTTTTGCTGGAATTTATTTATTTTCATTTTTTTTCTTTCAAAACTTCCAAGTGCTTTTCGGAAGTAAAAATGAAGCGTGAATGACGTGGGTTGTATGAAAAGAATATTTTTAGCTGACAAAAAGGTGAAAACTTCCTCAAACCCAGCACATGGAAAATTTTATTTCAATTTTGTTATACATGCAAATATGTTTATGCCAATGGATACCAATTTCTATGTAGATGTAAAAGGCGTGGATGACCCTTAGCGATGTAATAAAGCTTAAATAATCACAGAATGTTAACCTCGTGCTCCGAAGATTCGGTTGCTAGTTTAGAAGTGTCCATATCCGTTGAAGTTGACAATGGGCTTAAATCTGATTTTTGATTTTTTTTGCTGTTTTTTGGGCGACGACCTAGGGAATTAAAATATTTGATATTATCTCAATACATTCTGTGGGTCGAAATGTTGAAGCAAATAAAAACGTATACATCTGTAATGATGATGACATATTAAATCTGATTTACCAGAAGCAGTCCTGTATTTAAGGAAGCCATCTTTGGTGCCATTAAGGTAATATTGTACAGCTTGTTTTAATTTGGCAGCACGGAGATCATTAAGGTCACCAAATATTTCAATACAGGCAGCATCAATATCAGACGATGGTAAGTCATGTACAAATTGGCTCACTGTCTTGATTAAAGTTTCTGGTGGAATTTGTTGCTGAAAATAATCCTCATCAATGTATGTCATCCCTAATCATTAAATGATCTGTAGTTTGTCTCACCTTTTTCTGTGCAATCCCTAGACGTTTATAAAAATCAGTGAGACTCTGCTCAGATAGAATTACACCTCCTAATAATGCAGCCATTAAACAGAGACGATCTTGGGGAACATCTAGAAGCTTAGGTAATTCATGTACCATGTACTCTTTGGTTTCCAGTGAGGACTGCAACAATGATATAAATAAGTTAAAACCAATTTTTTTATATAAATATATATTGAACATGTTCATACACACTCTATATGTAAGTTTCAGTTGCGATGAACTGAAATATCTCGGCGGTTGGAATACTAGGTATTCCCCTGAACAGCCTACAAGGCCAGCATAGGTCTTTTCACGACACAAACCAACGACTTCCTGACAATGATCATCTGTTGATACCATCTAGAATTTGAAAATATGATTATTATCAAAAAAATATCATTTGATTAAGGTTGTTCATTTACAGCTTTGAAAGAAAATAAAATTATGTTTTTTATCACTTATTAATAATATTAATATTAAAAACTTACAATTGGTATATTGAGATATCGCAAAGCTGTTCTTAGGCATGAATGGAGTCCTGTCGGTGGAACCCACCATACTTTTGGAGGTGGAGTACCTTTTGTAGCAATATGGCGTAATACCTATAAATATATATATTCTATAAAATTAAACTTAATAATAATAAGTTAATATTCCAAGTTATAATTTGAGATATTTAAGATCAGTCATGGCAAAGTATTATTTCAAGGAAAAGAATTAATACCAGAAGAAAATGTCATGTTTTAGGTCTCTTACCGAATTAACTCGCTGTCTATAGGTAGATTGTGTTTGGATCCAGTGTTGTGGTAAAGCGGGAGGGGTGGGATGAGCTCCGTTGAAACAAACACACAATGCCACTTGATGTTCAGCTAAAGCTTGTGCTAGTGTTGTAAGGAATTGAACACAACGAGCCCATTGTCCGCCACATGCCCAATCTATAAAAAGTTTACCGATTTTATATAATCAGTAGAAGCTGTTTTATGATCTAACAGAAATGTCTTTAAAAGAACATAAATATGTACATTATAAAATTAATTGTTTTTTAGTTCACCACAAATAAATGTCGAATGGTTTGTTTTTTATTATAATCTACTAACAATTGGATTTTTTTCTTCTCTTATAATCTTTGAATGCTACATATTGTTGTCCACTTACAAAAGTATAAAAACATAAGGGAAGAACTCAACTACCTTCATATGCTATTAATTGTGGCTCGAATAGATATTGTTATTTTTTTTTTAAAAATCAGTAATAATTACCTGAAAAATATCCTCCATAAAGTCTGTCTAGGCATCCTTCAGCATCAAGAACAAGTCTAAAGCCTCCTGGTTGTGTCCGGGCAATTCGAAACAAATCAACTCCTACACCCTCATTTTCTAAAAATATTTGTAAATCTTGTATGCCCATGTTTATTGGCAACTAAAATACCTAGAAATTCGATCGAACACGTTCGTCTCGATTAATTACGCAGCCTGCAAAAAAAAGACAAGTTAAAGTGATGTGATTGTGGTAAAAAAATAATAAGAATTTAATTTGTTTCACTTATTTCCTTTATCACCATAATATATGCGAAATAGATTAGAAAAACATGCACAAATTGCAACACATAACCGGCACGCTTCTTAAGTCTTAGTACAATATAAAAATGTGATATTACACTATTTTAAAATGTGTGCATGGAAATACCGCAATGGATCTCTTATTTCATGACGATTAAAATTGACCACGAACCTTATTTCAAAAAACCATGCCAACAATAAAATACGGCAGCCGAAAGTTGAAAACGGAAGCCATTTGTAATTTAGTAATTTTCTAAATTGTTCCTTGCTCAATGCTCAATGTTCGTCTAAACAGACTATAACAACGTCACGTTTAAAAATTGTGATAGTATATAAGTAAAATTTTAATATTAACAAGAAATAAAAAAATATATATTCTTACTAAAATCACTATTTACAGAAACAATTTTTTTTCGGATTTGTTTAGCAAGCCTGTTTTACAGTTGACAGCTGTCGTCTAGCATTTTGCGGTCATATCATTGTGTATGTTGATTGGGCGTTGTAAATGGGAGATTTTAAGGATGTGTTTTTATTTAAAGGCAGTATAAATTACCAATACATGCAATTGTAAAGTATAAATAAAGTTGTCCGGTCTAGATATCTCATTCACAACGCCTAAGATGCTATAAACGGTTCGCGTTCATTGCTATTAAACTGCAATCTTGTAATTGATTTTACAAAAGTGTCTCGATCAAAAAGTAGTGATGCCGGAGCAAAGCAATGATTACCGTGTTGTTGTATTTGGTGCAGGCGGTGTTGGTAAAAGTTCGTTAGTGTTGAGATTTGTTAAAGGTACCTTCAGGGAATCATATATTCCAACGATTGAAGATACTTACAGACAAGTAGGTTATACCGATTATTGTTAAATAATAAAATTTCAGTAATAGACGTTTAATATGGTTTACTTATATTATTAACAAAATAGTTATTGTTACAGAACATTTTGATAAATGTAGAATTTTTATTACTTATCTTTAAAAAAATACATTCTACATAAATATGAAAATAACTTAATATTATGTAATTATAGGTCATAAGCAGCAACAAAACTATATGCACTCTTCAGATAACTGACACAACAGGGTCACACCAGTTTCCAGCAATGCAAAGGTTATCTATTAGTAAGGTAATGATTTCACATCAGTTTCCATTGAAGATGTTAGATTTTACTATAACAATTAAAATTATTTCAAAAAATTCAGGGGCATGCTTTCATACTGGTGTATTCAGTTAGCAGTCGGCAATCGTTGGAGGAATTGAAGCCAATATGGCAGACAATAAAAGAGATTAAAGGTGCAGAATTACCAAATATACCTGTCATGTTGGCTGGTAACAAGTGTGATGAGACTCCTGAGATACGGGAAGTATCAGCTGCCGAGGGTCAGGCTCAGGCTCAAAATTGGGGAGTGTCATTCATGGAAACTTCCGCGAAAACTAATCATAATGTCACACAGCTTTTCCAGGTGTTTATATTTATATTAAACACACGTTTTTTTTCTAATCTTATTTGAAACTTATATATACTATTGTTACATTTCAGGAGCTGCTTAACATGGAAAAGAATAGAAATGTGTCACTTCAAGTTGATGGAAAGGGTAAGAAGAAAAAGGATAAAGTTGTTAAAGATGGTGGTGAACCATCGGCTAGTGGTAGAGAGAAATGCCTTGTCATGTAATTATTATTATTAATTGGTAATAATAACATCTTAAAAGTATCAAGTAATAAGCAACATTGTGTAATAAAAATGACAATATTTGAGTATATTAAGATAGTTTCTCTTAGATTCATCACAATTCAGATCCATGCCATATAAAACATCTTTCATTACATAATGTAAATTCTTGTTATGCTATTTAGCTACATGTAAGTCAATTTAATATTCTACTGTAAAATATTATTAAATTAGTATATTTTAATGCCACTGTCATAAAATTACACACTTTTTTTTTTTCGTGTAGTGGATATTATTTATAATCTGTTTATATCAGTTGTAATGATTGATTTTTATATGATTAATGCCTGATGTTGTTTATTACTTATACGATAAATATTGTAATTTTTCTAGTCACAAATCCAAATTTATTAGGATTTAAATTATTTGTTACATTACATTACATTAATATGATAATTTCATGCCTATTATATTATTTTTCATGTACTTATGGTCCCTAGTGTTGAAATGTATATTTTGCTATTAAGAATTAATTATTTACACTAGTTGCATATTACATAATATTATTATTAATAATGACTGAGATGACACTTATCGAATGGTAAATTCCATTTTATAGTGTAAATTACAACGAAATGATGTCTCTAGGACAACTGTTATGCATTATATGCTGATTTATTGATGATCATGTTGTATTTGAAGTAACATTAAGGATGGTTAATGATTATAGTACCTGAAAATAGAACTGTTTCAAGCTTGCCTCGAATGTGGATCATAACGTAACTGTCAACTCACTGATCTTTCATGACTATAATTATCGTAATAATCATTACGGCTTTTGGTACACTTGAATAAGAGACAAAATCTTTTTTTTTCTAGTCATTTATGTTATAGAGATATGTTTTAGTTAGGTTAATATTGAATTGCGTTTTAACAGTTAGTAAACAAACTTCTCAGTTCAACATTAATAGTTGTATATTAGTCAGAAATTGTGATTTTTACTATATGAGCAGCTCAAATAAAATAATCAAAATTTATTTACGAAGTAATAAATACTTGCTTTTAATATCATTAGATGCTTAGACCCTAAGATGTCATTGTTAGATACCACAATGTGCCAAAAAGAAAACAAATTGCTTTAATTTTTTTTTTTTACAACCGTAAAGTTTCTTCAATACAGGTCAAACATTCAAGGAGTTTACTATCTAAGTAATAGTTTCCATTGAATATTATTTGAAGAATAATAGATACCGTAGTAAACCATTTATTGCTATCACAATGACATCTTTTTCTTTTTATTAACTGTCATAATTAATGAGTATTTTAAATGTAGCATTCGCTAGTTTTTAATGCACTTTATTTAATATCATTCACTTACATATCCAATTAGAATTGTCCATAGATTAACATTTTATCTAGTCGATTATCCTTATCATGTATGTAACTCATAGTGAGGTTATCCTTAGGGAAGGTATTTATACATAGGAAAGTTGATTTGTATAGTGTTGCTTAGCAAGCAGCGGTAGGTGATAATTATTATTATAAATGGGCAATTCGCGAGGCTTGAAGAGCGGTATTTGTCTATGACATTCCAGTTGTTATACAAAAAATTACTTATTCAAATAAATACCAAACATTGCCTTGTGATCAGAATTCAAAGAATTAGAATTAAAGAGAGATTGTTGAATAGTTAAAACTGGACCAAAGTTTTTTAATGTTGTTTGATGTATTTTTAACTGTTTGTTTTATATATTATGTGTTGATTATGATTGAATCTTGTTTAATGTGGTATGTACATGTTAGTTGTATTTGGGGCTCAATCATATAATAAAATGTTGTATGATATGATATTTACAACATTTTACTTGTTAATAATATTCTTTAATTATGGTGATATAATATTCATTAATAAATTACATGATTGAGCTTCCTCTATCTTCCATTGTTTTGAGCGCGATTATGTTTTGTTTGTTAAAACTTTAACACATTTTTGAGTGTATTCAGATTGTTTTCAAAAATATCTATCTTTGAAGTCAAGTTCTGCTCTCTGTCTAAGCTTCTAATAAATGATCTCATTCTTAATAGTTCTAAGATTTCCATTTCTTTAAAAGACGTATGAGAGGGAGGTGAGTTTGGCGCAATTGTCCTATTTATATAGATGCGATTATGGAAGCTTACTCTTAGCACAAGCTTGATTAGTTTAGCTTTCCGACTATTCTCTTGAAATAAATAGTTTGTTATTAAATAATAAATGGCACATCGAATTTAACATGCTCTGATTTTTTGTAAAAAATATATTTAATATTTATGACAGTCATTTACCAATTGAAATTATCGGGCCGTTGTCACTTGTCAGAATTATGTTACTATTAAAAAGTACAGATTAAAAAATAAAACAGCGATGAGTACTACATTTATTAGTTTGACATCCATTTAAATCCTTCTGTAATAAAATTTCTGGGTTAGATATAATAAGTCTATAAAAGGTATCATATTAAACAATAATTATGCCAAAAAAACTTAAGATTTAGTGGATTCCAAGTATTGTAGTGTAGAAGCTTATAAAAATAAAATCTAAAGTATAGTAACCTCACAATAAAGGTTAAAAATATTCACAATAAAATACTAACGTTTTATCTGTAACAACGTGGTGCCCGAACATTATGGCAATAATATTAAATAGGGGTTTATAATAGTAATCATGGTAGCAATCCCAATCCCTTTAAAGAATTTTTTTAACTATTTTGAATTCAAATCATTCCGGTAAAATATTAGTACCTAATCAATAGTCATATATCAGATAGTGAGTCTTATTAAACTCTTCTTAGAATCGAGTGAGCTACCTACTTTGTCAAAGAAAAATTTCAACAGCGTAACATATTTTAGCAATAAATAATCAAAAATCTTTTATTACATATATTTAAACATCAGTTATAGCATTTTCTTCTTATTATTTTTAATTATTCCATATATTCGCGTGGAAGTCTAAATAAACTTGGGTCAATATTATTGATTATTTTTCCAGAATTGAAATTAAAATGTTTTTTATCTATAACCGTTTCATTATTATTATTGAAAAATTTAGACTTTATGGAGTATTTGTATAGAAATAAATGATTTTTTGTTATTATTACGTCGTTATTTACCACGAGGTTTCGAATGTTTGTTGACCAATAGCAATTATTGTATTTGAATTGAGGTTAGAATTTGCTTCTGATTATTGTATAAATTAATGCTTATATATGAACCAAACGTGTTAAGGTAAAGCGATTCATAATATTTTTTCCCACTTGTCATCGAGCATCATAACACGAAATGAAAATAATAAAAAAAAATATTACATAAAAAAGTTATTTTATTTACAAGCTTTAAAAATATAAATACCCTTAACTCTAACATTACTCATAATTAAAAAATCACAATTCATTAAGTGTAAACATAAAAAAAATTATCACAACAAAGTTATTATGGCGGATTAACGAAAAATATATGAAACATACAGAAATTGGAACAGGGTTTCCGTCCCGCGACAAAAAATGTTGACAAATTTAACTTGGATAAAAACTCTTCCAAAACTCCTCAACCTGAACTGTTTTAATTTTTATCATTTATATATCGTTAGCTTCATGGAAATATCCGATAAATAGTAGTGTCGAAGAAAAATCTTTAAACTGTTAGTTTTTGAGTAAACCATGAAAACTCCTACAAAGAAAGCTGTAGGTTTACATTAACATCATTGTACACTTTCAATTATTGTATTAGATGCCAATTAATTTGTACATATAGGTATAGCTTTGAGTAATTTTAAATAAATTTATAATTTATTCTGATTTCCATCATAAGCAGCCAGACTAGGCAATCTACCGGTGCTGGCTGATCTTTTAATTTTAGGATCGCATGTTATGGCCAAGGTTTCTTTGTGTTTTTTCTGAGCTAGTTGTGATCTTGAACAAATATCCAGAAGTTTATTTAAATTTTCTCCGCTAATTCTATCACCAATTTCAACTGCCTGTACTGGTGGACTTTCTTGGTGTCTCATTATCGGTGTGGATCGATCTCGCTGCTTTAATGCAATTTTTACCAATCCAAAACTGAGGTTGAATGGTATATTGAGTACAAAATTGAATAAAATCATTACAAGCAATAATACTAATGTTAGATTGAAGGATATCATTAGAACTCCATACATGATCTTGTCAAACGGATACCACAGACCATCTGTTGAGATAATATACTATATTAATATAATCAACACATTTAGAATTGGATATTTTGGTGTATCAAAACCTTAAATAAAAACGTATAAAATTAAAAAAAAAATCTTTGTGCTTCATATCAAATTCAAACTCGCTGTCTATTGTACTAACAATTACATAGCAATAGTTATGAATATATGTATTGGTAAATAATATGAGATTACTGATTATTGTTTTCAATTGTTTGGCTTATGTTTTTGTTTATAAAGCACATGTCTGCTTCATGAGGTCACTTATTTTTTACCATTTAGAATATTGATGCAAATGAAAAAAGTTAATCATTAAAGCAATTCTAAGGAGGTATAATGGATATTAAAAATTTGTAGTGTTTCATTCTGCATAATTACATACATAACTCATTAATGTAGTGTTAAAAGAATTGTTTATAACAGAAATAGTATATTTAACTTAATAGTACATTTACCTGTCACTCCATGTATCATAACTTTAGTAGTTTCGCTGATACATAACATAGGTTCTGATAGTAATGTTGTAAACATTCTTACACCAATCTTAAGAGGATTCATATGTTTTATGAATATTAATGGATCGGGTGGTGGGACCTCGCATTCTGAGGTCCAAATATACCATTTACATGTGTTTATGGCCTGCATAAACTTTTCCATTTCCTGTTTTTCTGCCTCCTGAAGTCAAAATATCAGTGAAAGTTACACCATCTTAGAAATTACTTGTTATAAAAAAATGCTTTATAAAAATGCTTATTAACCTTATATGATGTGAATACTTCATACAAATACAGTCCAATAATTACAACAAATATCAAGTGTTTATGAGACATGTGATTCCATAACCACACAATTGTACCCACACCTGCCATAATACTAAATAGCCATGTGATTTCTGTCTGGAAAAAGGAAAAGTAATATTCTTGAAATAAAAAATAAATAAATTGCATACAATTTAAATGTAATATTTTTACTATTATTATAAATATCAAATAAATTATTCTATCCAAATATGAAATTTGTATAATTTTATCTTACAAATTTATTACCTTGTATTCAGTGATGTAAAGTTGAATATGCTCATGCCAAGCCATAACAATTTTTTCAGTAATGGTCGGTTTATAGATGGCCTCCTCAATATAGCCCATTGATCTTCTATACATGTCTTCAGAGAGAGCTTTACTTGGCAGAACATATTCGTTAAGAACTTTCCAATGCTCTGTGTTATATCTCATTTGTAGTGATACTTCAACACTGCCATCTTCATTTTTCTATAGAAAAATTAATAATCTGTTTCCATAGAAATGTAGAGATAAAATACACATAAATTTTGATAGCTTGAATTAAATTACAACATTGGTTTAGAAGTAAAATTTGTTTTTATTTAGAATCGATACAAGTTTGAATTGCAGCAATTGAAAATGTTTCAAAATTACAACTTACCTTAATCTGCCCTCCTTTTAAAACAAAAGCTAGAATACGTTTGTAAAACCATTCTCCTGTCGCCAAATTATTGGTTTGCACTTTCTTTGGTGGCGCAGTTCTTAGGTCGGGTGGTATTTCTGCGTTGTTATTTGTGTCAAAAGTTATAGGACTAACGTAATCCCAAGGATCAGGTCCTATTTGTACGTTACATTGTCGCCCAGAAATATTTATTAAAAAAATAAGGACACCGCAACAAGTCCACTTGAATAACATCATTGTATTGTAAGAAAAACATAAATGATAACAAATGAAATCGTAGGTGTAGTGACTAACACAGTATGTTTTTCCCCATAAAAAGATACTTATTTAAAACATAAAAAAGAAGGGTCTCTAGTTTAAGTCTAGGAAATGGAAATTATAAATACTTTAAGTTTTATTGTAAAAAAACATGAATAACTATTCGCACGTTTACTTTTTGAATTTAAGGGTCTGATCTCATTTTCTGTTACTGACATTTGACATTTTAGAAAGAAACAATCAGTTCTAAAACAAACTATTTCATAATTTTAAGGTAAATAATGAGTTGGAAACTTTACTTTTTTATTGTACTGATAATTATACATATTTTATTTAATTCTCATAAAATCAAGTATTCTTAAATGCATATATTTGCTCAACCTGAATAACAAATAAATTATGTGAAGACATTTCCGTTTATGACTTTTAGGAGCTGTCAATTCCCTTGCCAATTACAAACTGAAAATACTTGGATTATTATTAAATTGAAATTGGTTAATTATATATAAATAATGTCTTCGATTGATTTCGATCCTTCGATTAAACTATGTTTAAAGTATCTACATTCAAGTGCGTCAGATTCAACAGAGCAACTTCGTTTGACTCTGGATGATATGATTCGACAAACTTACGGTAATTCAAAAACTTTAGGTAATGTACTCCCAAAAAAATATCTAAATGAGGAAAAAATGGAATCACCTTCGAGATCAAAGCACAAAGGTGACAAAAATGTTACGAAAACAGTTGCAATTCCACAACAGAGCCCCCAACAAATACAAATACCTGAAAGAGAGAACGATGACGGTTCCGTGATGGATGGAGATTTATCTTTCGATTTCCTACAAGAAGATTTGAATTGCGTTGTATGCAGACAAATTGCAGTTCAGGCTGGAAATCGTTTAGTGGAATGTGATGTTTGCCATGCACTTTACCATCAGGTATTTTTAAATTGTTATAAATCGACTTGTAAACTAATTACTACAATTTAACCATACTTATTTCACTCCAGAAGCTTTTAGACCTGTTTGCTAGTTAGCAATAATATTGTTATAAATATAAAATTACTGTAACTTTACATTAATTGTTGTCAGGATTGTCACAAGCCTGTTATAAGTGATAATGACATGGCGTCGGGATGGAAGTGTGCATCATGTCTGTCATCTCAGTTTCTAACTGCTTTCCCAAACAAGGCTTCAGAACCAAAGTCACCCACTCAAGTCTCAGGGTCTACCACACCAGTGAAAATATCTAGCAGTAGTTCAGCTTCCTCATCCCCGTCCAAAGTGGTGACACCTAATATTAACATCATATCCGCTGATAAAAGAATACAAATTATGAAGAAAAAGGCAGCTAAACAGCATGAAAAAAAGAAAAACAAATAAAGAATTTGTAATGTAAATTATGTGTCTCATTATTACTTAATAGTTCTTGGTTTTGCTTATATTAAATGACATAAAGTTAATAATAATTGTTAAAGGTTTTAAGAAAAAAATAAATATATTTTACATTCCAACAAAAAATATTTAACTGTTCTATAATTTTAAAATCAAGATTAAAAAAGTTTTCATAACTTCATGATAAGTTTTGATTTATAATAATATGATCTCTAAGAATATTGATATAGATATTTTTAAATGTAATATATAATAATAGCTTTCGGAGTTTAGAATTTCAATCATCAAAATGGACGTAATAGGATTTGTAAAGTCCAATTGTCTGTGGGTTGGTTGGTTGGTACTTGATATCCTTTTTGTCTTAACGTGTAAAGCATTAGGTCGAAGGAATACGAAAAAATACTGATAACTTTTATAGAAATATATAACTTCTATATTAACCCGATCCAAAGATGAGATTATATTTTATGTGCGATTTGTAATTCGTTTGCAGGCAGTAAAACTAATCACAACGTATTTCGATAGATGAATATGAAACATTTCCAGAGAATGACATTTTTTCTATATTTAAACTATGGCTTCATTCGATTTGAATTTGCTTGATATCATACCAGTATATTATTTAATGTAACGAAATATAAAAGTTAAAAATAATGTGAAAGTTCCTGCTGAGTGCTGTCATGTCACATGTGTTGACATTGACATTTGTAATCTATCTTTTTATTATTAGAACTACTGCGGTTGAATTGGTAGATACTGTTTAGTCTATTTTTTGGAACGGATCCCGAAGATACGTTTGTATTGTACCGGTCATGATTGTTATTTCTAAATATTGTGGAGGACTTTAAGTTGCTTAATAATTAAATTGAGATATTTTAAAATTAAAGCATTGGTTAGGTATATAATATGGAAGGTTGCATCTTCGTTTTGGATATTTTTATTAAATACGTATTTTTATATTGTTATATTTTTGGAGATTTTAAATATTATTTGGATTTCGATACTGTAATCGTTTTTAAAAGCGATAATTTAAACGAAAATGTTTATAAAACATTTGACGAATTATTTTATTCCATCTCAATAAAGGCTGATTTATTACCTTTAATGTTCTTACTTATCAAACTTAAAAGTACTTTATTATTTAAGGAATTGTCATATTTTTAGTATGAAATATAATCATATTTATTATCGGTTAAATAAATATATTCATATGTTTTATTTACCATCATGAGAGTTAAGTCCGTCGCTAAACTAATTGTTCTGGCTCTAAATTACCCTATATTTATTAAATATTATAATAGAAATATTTAAATTTTATTATAAAACGTAATGCGCTCTGTGCTCAAAATCGACTTTAAGCTTTTAAAGGTGTCATAAATAGCCCGAAGTTATATTACTATCCTTTCATCGATGATCAGAGGAGTGAAGAAGATCAACTTCTATTCTTAGAGTTTTGTAATCCCTTTCAGAATGAAACTAACTTTCAAACTCGATTTCAAGTGTCATAAGTACCCACACTAGCGAAATATTTATTAAATAATAAATGATAAAGTGGATTATTAAGTTATACCTACCCTCACAGATTTTTATGAAATTTGTAAAATTTAAATCAACATTACCAAGAAAGGTACCGTACTTTAACAAAAACCTTAATTCGTAATTCAGATAGAATAAATATAACTAGTAAGCATTAATGTAAAATACTTCTGTCCATGTCCATAACATGAATATAAAATACTTCTGTCGGCATTTGGGATAGCTAGAAAGGACTACATGAGTATCATAAATAAGTACATTGTTACTAAACAAATTGTTGTTACTAAACAAATTCCAAGAAAAATGAAAGTACCCAAACGTAAATTAATAGTGTACATACTATCAAAGCGAAACAAATTAAATCTATATGTATGAAATATAATAACGTAAACACACTCTTAAATACACCTATAGGCTACAACACTGTCATTGTTGCTTTTATAAATGTAATACAAGCCAAAAGCTACACAATTTCCGTTGTTTTTCCAACTGAAGTTTGTAACCAATGAAGATTGCTCTCGATTCCCATTGGTTGACTAGCTTTGCGGGGCGGCTTGGGGTGAACGGGATGCTGGGAAGATATCAGGAACTTGACTCTATCTCCTGTGATATGAAGTCGATGTTCTCCCGCTCTGGATACAAACTCATTGTAGCGACGCCTACCGTCTCACGCTTAGAAATAAATACTCAAGCTTACCGATAGTTTCAGGGCGGAGTGTTGTGTGGGCGGAAGATTTGTCTAATTATATTCCTATAACAGTTTTAAAGTTACTATGTGATTTTTTTTACATTTTTAATTAATATCATTTGTGAGTTTTAATCTTTATATATTATTGAGTTTGACTCTAAAATGAACAACAGTAGAGCCCGTGTTCCGAAGTGCGCTCGATGTCGCAACCACGGTCTCATATCTAGTCTCAGGGGACACAAGAAGTCTTGTGCTTATCGAGATTGTCAGTGTCCGAAATGTGGATTGATAAAGGAGCGGCAGCGAATAATGGCCGCACAGGTGAGATTATAATAGTTTTCATAACTTAACTTATAATAAGATGGATGCACTGTAAAGATACGAGAACTAATGAGATCTAAGATTTTCGCGAGTAGGTAATATTTTTCGGATCTACTAGATATGCTTTTATAATTATTTTTAAAAACGTACTCTCGACGTTTTGGTTACAGACGAGATGAGAAGAGAACTAAACATAAGATGCACTGCACGTTTCATGTTACGTATATATTTTTTTACGTTAACATTGTCGTAGTTTTTGTTTTATAATAGCAATAATGCCGTCGTATAAGTATTGTTTTATCACTTTAGTAGAGTATAAAAACTCAAAGCAATATTATTACTTAATTAAACTCTTTTTAAATATGTGTTGCTATAATCATAAAATTTTAATTAAATAAATTTAGTAAATAATACTTATAATAAATTATTTTAATACCTTTTGTTTTAATATACGTTTGTCTCAAAATAAAATCTAATTATTTTAATTTCCTAAATAAAAACAATTCTAATATAAGGCTTATTCTATATAACCTAATAAATGATTTTTCTGCATCACTGGTGTATGAGCTAATCGATTTCGAAAGAAACTTTGTCAGAAACTAAAAGAATTTATCAATGAGCAATTATTAAGTTTTAGTATCGATTAAAATAAAACTCGCTAAAGTCTTAGTACTCATTATTTAGTATCGATGTTATAAGTATCTTTATTTATACATTGTTACGAGCCTGTCAATAAAAAAACCGTTGGTATTAAGATATCAATAAGAATTCTTTCAGAAAATATATGTTGCACTTATGAATAGTGTCACAACTGCTTTAACCTTTCATGAAAACAATAGTTGAGAATAAAATTTAGTTTTTTACATATGTGTATGATACGGCTGACTATAATTGATTTAATGTACAACTTCAAAATTATTCTATCAGTTTTAATAGAGCTAATTTGATAACAATAAGAAAAATATTGTCACTTGTAGTATAAGTTTTATAAGACCATCTCCACCTCCAGGATACGAGTGAATAGTATGTTTCACAATCATTGAGCATATATATCTATAAATCCCAAAGTATCTATGTAGAATTCTACTACGACCATAGACAAAAAAAATGGTTACTTAACTATTGCTAAACTTAAGAAATCTGAGGGAATAATAATAGTCCACAATATAACGCAACTACTATTAAACCTATTTAATTTGAAGTCTTGTTCCAAGAATTTTTGTTTCCTTGTTACTGCAGACACATTATTTACATTATATAAAATAGATAGATACTCCTACATTCTTTTCGTTTCTATTTGACAAGCCGTGTCGCCTATGATCGTCTTGAATGTTAGAATGTAATTAAAAAAATAGAACAGATACAATATTACATAACAAGAGATTATTAGATGTTTTCAATTGAAAATGCGAAAAAATAAATAGTATTTAAGATAAGTGGTTCTCATATAAGTATCTATAACAAACTGATCTTGCTTTAAAGTTTAATATAAAAATACTGAAACTTCATATTTAAGACACGGACATCGCATTACCTAGTTCAGAAATAAAACGCGAAGTAGATGCGTTAATGTGTTTTAATGTAGTGAAATCGAGACCAGCTAATGCGTCGGGTTTATTTAAACAAGTGGCACGTGTTTATGTCGACGCCGGATGAAACATCGATCGGTTTGTTCAGTAATGCATCGCTGTCGATGTCCTACGGGACTGAATACTATGAGGCACTTCCTTTATTTAAATATGTTGATAAGATCGATTAAAGTGCGGTTTTCAAACAGTACCTACTTTTCAACTTTAAACAGATTTTTTTTATTAATGAATTTAATAAGTTGTAAAACTTCTTTTTCCATTGTAAACAACTAAAACGTTAGTTGAACGAATAATATTATCATTTTTGAGTATTATTTAAGAGATAATATGAAATATTTAGTAGCAAATGTTTTAGTATCGAATTTACCGTATAAGTATTCCGGGGACTTAGTTATTTAATTTGTAGGGATCAAGTTTTATTTTCGTTTCCAATGAGGCGGCCGACGGTTGTCGCCCAGAGATCCCTTGGGTGACCGCTCACCAAACACAAACATTGTCTGTTTGTCATTGATTTTCTGCTAAATTAATTTATATATCAGTTTACCAATCGGTCAATGTCTTAAATCTTGTTGACGATGAAAGTTTTTGATCTGAATTTCCATTTTAGTGTAACATTTTAATGGATAATATTACGGGATATATTTTTCAAGTTTCCTATTGTTGAAGTATTTTCACTATAACAAGTTAATTACTACCTAACACTACACAAAGTATTGTGTTATAATTAATTATCTATTAGATCGCAAACATAATTTTAGGCCAATCGAATATAGCATGATATGGTAAAAACAAAGCAATGATGACGAAATTACCACCTAGGTAGCCTTAAAAAGACAACAAGCCGCGGAGGACAAGATAGCCTTACATTTGGCGTCGGTCGAGAGCGGCACAAATCTCGCGTCGCTGCCTCCGGGTCGTATTTACGGCATGAGAGTTACAGGACCTTCACCCAGCTCGGGACCTGATCCAGACTCCGTTGTTGATGATCATAGCGTGAGTAATTTGAGAGTGGGATAGAGAAAAAGAAAGAGAGAGATTGAAAGTGGAAGAAGACGCTGTGATTGCAGATAAATGCTTAAAAGATATTACGTCTTTACAAGGCCAATATTTTGTCTTTTTTGTTGTTGTAGCCCATCCACATTGACAGTGAAACGAGCGATTCTTTACCTGACTGTTGCACGGCAACTCAAGACAACGACGGAAATTCGAATGCAAATGCGCGATCTTGGTATATAATATCATTTATTAGTTGCTTTAAATCACAAGAAGAGACCGCTCAGATTGGAAAGGTTTAAATTTTTTATCGATTTCTAATCTTGTTAATTGAGTCATTCTTAGTTTCCCGTATTTTTAAAAGTACGCTGCTCTAGGTAAGTTATAATCGCGGCGATACGGTTATATAAAAATATTTGTACAATAAAAAATTTTTATTCATGATCAGATTGTCTTTCAATAAAAGTCAAACGGTCGTAAGGGTTGCTTATTAGCTATTAGGATAATTAATAACATGTTAAAACAATTTAGAAAAATTTATAAATCATTCATTTAGTGCTAGTGAAAACGAAGAAAGTTTGAGCAGCGTGAGTACAGCAGGACTGGACATGCTCAGGAAGTTGTTCCCGGGGAAGAAGAGATCGGTTCTTGAATTGGTGTTACGAAGATGCAACCATGACTTGCTTCGAGCTGTGGAGCACTGCAATGCTATACACGTAATAGAACAAAAATGTTTCGTAAACGTTTTAAAACAGATTTTTATCTTTTTGTCCGTTAAGTTAATTCTATAATGTACTTCTAGGCTCAACGTGACAAATCAACTGCCAGTTCAAGCGGTGTTCGTTATGAGAACGTATCAAGTTCTCAAGAAGTTGAATCGCGATGGTCGGCGTTTCGACCTGTGGGGCCACGTCCATTGCTGCCAACGTTGGTGATGGGTCGCGTGTGCGGGTCTGAATGGCTTGTGCCTTTGCCGGCACTCCCAGCTCTATCCGGCCCTTTGTTACTGCCCCTGCAACACACTCCACCAGCTTGCGCCCCAGATTGTAGGCAGTGTAATAGTCATCATTAGAACATATCTTGTGAAAAGTTATTTTATGTAACAATACATCCAGACTCTGATATATATGTTATTGATATTAAGTATAAATTAAGTGAAATGTCTTCTATGCTTAATTATTTTTTAAATTGGCTAATGAGCTACGTATTTCCATGTACTGCAATGTTAGTATAATTATTATTATGCCAAAGGATTAATGCCAAAAAAGTGTTATTGGGTTAATAAAATATAATAATATTAATAATTTGTTTGCTTTTTTATCTTTATCGGATAATAATAAACACATCTACACATAAATACCTATTTAAAATTAAAACATTATGTATTATAGAATATCGTTGGCAAGTGTTCAAAACGGAAGATTCAGTCACATAAAATTATTAATCTCTTCAGAGTCTGATCTGTAAAAGTATTTATATTTCGCCACTGCTTAATAGTTAATAGGATACCTGGTGATGATTTAAATACAAATTGAACATGTTGTAACAGTCAATGTGTATGTGGATAATACTGATAACAAATAGTTTAAAATATGTTTAGTTTGACGTTCAAAACTTATGGTAATTGTACTTATAGTTTGCATCAAAAATAATACGTTAGAAAATTACATTCTCGCGTGAAAATGCTATGACTTACTAAAGGGTAGGGAGGGTAGTTATTATCATAAGAACGGTTTGCTGCAAACAAAATAAAAACTTCTTAGGTTTAAATTTGTGAAAAATCTTATGACCAGAGTATTCTGTACTTACAGAAAACTTAACAATTATACTGTCTTGCAGTAAGTAGTTAGTAAGTATTGAAGTAATTATTTTGAAAAACGTAGCATTGGAAGCACTGAATATTTTATAAGCGAATTATAAGGAACTTAACAGTGAATTAAACTTTGCCGTGAGAAATCTGTCGTCTCCATATCTTACTACGGACTTGGGTTCATTACCAACTGCAAATAAGATTTTAATTACAAAGTTTTGGTAATTCCTTGTTGTTTCTATAAATTTCAAGATTGAAACGGTTTGGAAACAGATAGTTGGATAAACAAAATTACAGCAATGTTTTTAGTAAGGACTAAATTATTTTAATTGAGTTACAATGAATAAGTTAACTTGGATTTTTTTTTTAATAATATGATTCTTCAATTGAAGCAATAAAGGTTATACTAAAGTTTCAGCTCAGTGTCACTGAATATAAGCAATTGTTGATGTATTATAAGAAAACAGAGCTCACGGATTGAACGAATTAATATAAATCAGTTAAGTAAATACAATTACCGAGCCCCTATCGCCGTGGGCTATTATCACGGACAATAACAAATTCGTGATACAACTCTAAAATTAAGACGTATATTCCCAAGGAACACGTATTTTATTACGATTTTATTTTTGCTTTTATTCCTTTTAGCATTGGTTGTTTATGTTTAATGAAATAATATTGCCAAGTTTTAGATATAATAAAGATTTAGATATGATGTTTTAATAATTTAAATTTCCGAATAAAATTTTGATGTTATTAAATCAATATGTTATACGTATAAAGTTGAATAAAATAAGTAGCTAAGCTAAGAAATTATAATGAACACTTTTTCGTTATTAAATAATATTTACCGCGTAAATTAATATGCAGAATTTACTTATAATCTGATAATACGTAGCTGATGATTCTATTTGACATAACGTTACGTGTATTTTTATCATGTTGTAATAGAGTTCTTCGAACAAATTCAGCAAGAAGAGGTCTTTAGGTCAATGTCTTTTAAATTGTCTATAACAAGGTATTTCTGATGTAAACAATAGAATTTCATGGAATTTTGTAAACAATAAGCATAAGTTATTCAATAGGAAGGTGTTTAGTAGCCAAAGTACAAATTGCAACTGACGTATTATACCTACAGTTTCAAGGTTTGTTATAAAAAAAAAAACTGAAAAACATTGATTTTTATGGATTATTATTGATGTTTCAGGTCCAAACTTTTTTATAAGTCTATTATTTATTAAAAGTAAATACAAAGTCAATACAAATCTATACAAAGTCCAAACTTATTATGAGTCTATTTTGTGCCTATTTTTCTATATTTGGTCAAAAATGTATTATAACGATATCTAAGATTTTAGCGAGTCCGCATTTCAAATAACGTTTCGTATAGATTTGTGAATTGTAAAGTACTAAAATAAATATTATACAATTTGTATCTTTTTCTTAAAAATTATTTAAAGATTGTCTGAAAATAGTCATTCTATGAATATATTAGACATTTTCAAATGTGCAAAGGTCAACCTAAAATCATTATCATACTGAGTAGCAACACTATAACAGTTACTGTGGTACTGTTAACAAGTTAAGACAAAGGAAGATCGTGTGCCAACATCTTGTAGAATCATCCAATTCTGTTAAACATGATTTTTTTATGTATTTTATGTTTTATAACAATTATCTATATGTTTAGTGATATAAATTACGGTATACGAACATTGTTCACCGTGTTAAGTGGGCGTTTATGTGAGAAAAGCTGTTCTTTGGCAGATGTTACAGTGATTTATGGTATATTAATTAAACTTTATTAAATGTAATGTTACTAATAACATTTTCAATATAAATTTTATCTAGTTGATTACAATACTATCGACAAAGTATCGTTTTATTTGAATAAACATTATGCATATTTATATTTATTTGCAGGAATGTGTACGTTTAAGGAATGCAAATTAACATTCAATTCAATGCGTGTGGATCGTTTGATTCGCGACATTGACTTTGGGAAATATCATTTTTATGATAGAACTGGTATTTATAAGAGGAGTCGGCTTTTAGGTATTCACTCTTTGCAGGGTTCTACTTTGATTTTACGTGAAGAAGACATGCCGATATTTGTTCCATATAAGATTAATACAAAAGTGAGAAATTAGCTTAATTTTTTGTTAGATTAAAAGTCAGGTCATTGACCTGACAATACTTGTTTTACAGTTTAATTAAGTGGGTATGTTATATTTGTGAAATCAGCTTATTAAAATTTACACTATTATTTTCAGTTGGTATTTTGGGATGAGAGGTCATTTTTCTTCGAACACGAAGTGATAACAGTACATGATGGAAAAGTAAGATATTTATTCGTTTCTCGGCAATATGCGATGGGCAAAAACACAAACAATATTAAAGATCTCATAAAAGGTCTCCCAGGATCCGAATGTGAACCAGATTGTCCAAATTACATTTCCAAATGGCTGCAAAGTATGGAAATGTCCAGTAAAAAAATTAACAGGATATAATTATTTTGTTTAATTTATTAAATTAATAATTTAATTATAATGTAGGTATACTGTATAAAGAATTCTGAATAAAATGTTTTGTAAGTAGTAAATCGTATTTTATTTCCATAAATGTTTCAACTAATATATCCCATATACCTAGATATCTTTTATTTAAATTTGTCTTGTAACTCACAAATAAATAAAAAAAGAAATAGAAACAAGAAGGAAAATTAATAAAAGTAAAATATTTTATTTTAACTATGTCGTCATTCGTAAACTTACATAAAACATTAAAATATATGGAAATAAAAAAAATAAGTACGACAACTATGATATTTCGACAACATTTTCAATATAAAATTGTTATCTTACATACTTTATATCAAAAGAATATCTCAAAGTTATTAAATAATATTATATTTCATGGTTTATTATAATATCATTGTGGTTTTAGTCAATAGGTAAGAATGTTATTCAATGGGATAATCATTATTTGTATTTAAAAGAGATATAGCAATTCTTTAACATGTAAACAATAAGATATACCTACAATTTTGTATCTTAGTATAATGTAGCTTTACTAGGATAGATTTGGAAGTAAAATATTTATAATGTACCAAGTACGTAGTCTTAATTGATAAAGTATTTTATTTAGACTTTAAAAAAAACTACAACCACAAAATCCATAGAACGAAAATGTTGTATTTTTTTACGTTAATTATATTTTAAACTTACTGCGCAACAAAAAATACACTGGAAGATGACATTGAGATTACCGATGACTTGAAATAAACGGAATAAAAAGGAATTTTCAAATAATATAGAATGCTATTATGTTTTATCTGTGGAGATGCTTATTATGTTTTTAATATATTACGGATATGACGATATGTCCTATTAAATATTTTATCTATACAACTGTACATATTTTATTTATACAACTGTTCCCTTTCGTTTAAGTCACATTAAAAATGAGTAAACTGAAAAAAAAATACATGTAAAATTAAAGAACCGTTTAGAATTTTCTTTATGTCTTTAAGTTAACTACTTTAGTTTACTACTTTCTGATAGATGTAGAATTATAAAACACAGACACCCACTATGAGAATAACTTTTCGATAAATAAGAAATGAATTGAGAACAAAAATTATAAAAACAGTATATGTTAGAGATTAAAATTAATTTATGCTCACTTATTATGTAGTCCTACCTAGAGTTCACCGCCAGGCGCGTACATAAGGTTTAGTTTTGTACAGCACACATTTATTATACAAGACAGATATGAACTTCGTACGATAGCTTCGCTTGTTTGGTTTGTGTATTGTACAAACAGCTTGAGTCATATAAACTTCACCTGTCCGGAATATACTTACCTTGCAATAAATTAATATATCGTAATTTTGTTATTATAAAGTTATTTTTTTATTAAAAATGTATTGTTTTATTGTAGCGTTAGTTCTGCTATCATATATATTCTTCGACGTTAACTATTTTATTCGTGTTGCTTTCACAATTTTGTTTGGAAGACTGTTTCAAAAGAAATGCGGTGTTAATGACTCCACAACAATTTACGGTGAGTGTGAGTTTTATTAAGTAGCTATAATGTAATATCTTCAGTTTAAATATCTATTTTACACTGTAAATAACAGATATGTTTTTTCTCTTTGTATCACAGTATTTTACTCATTATTTTCTTACAAAGTTTAAATTCAATATTACTGTTTTATGCTGTATCTTTCTATGGAATCTTTTGATCACGTCACATTTACGGTAAGCGGCTATTAATAGTTCTATGTGAACTAGCTCTGACTTGTCAAAGATTCAAGTTATTTATTTTGTTAAAAAATGAAAAACAAAAACGGGTAATTTTTTTTTTGTATATTGACATAGGCCAATAAGAGATCAATCTGGGATTGTCTGATCATAACCACTGGGCTTATTATATTATTTTAATAAAAGATAATAGGTATATGGACGTTTTCTCAAAATATAATTACAATCAACCTTAGCGCTATTGGTTGATGAGAAAAATAATTACGTTTTAAATGTATAAACATATTAGATAAAGAACAATATGATAAATATATCATTAATGGTATTTAATATCTCATATAAGAAAAAATATTTTGTATAGATTGCAACCATTTTTTTTACTATATATGGTATTTAAGTACTGTTTAAAGAAGTTATAATAACATAATAATAATAATATTATTGTATCCGACTAGGGTACTAATAATGATATGTGGTTATACGGATTCTGATGTTAATCAATTTTAAGTTAATATAATAAGTTATATCTTATAAAACTATACTTTTTGTAAATATTTTTCCGATATTCAGTTTTATATAAAACACTTAAAACCTAAAATAAACTATATAGTAATAAACCAAATCGTAAGGAATAACCTATTTTAAGGGTAAGAGCGATGTTAGCCAAAAGATATATAAATTGTTGAGTTTTTTTTAGAAAATAAAACAAAACTTTCGCGTAAATTATTTCCATAGCCTTGATTGTGCTCATCCTCTGTATGAAAGTCTTGTCTATCAACTGTATTAATTATACTCTTATAACTTAAATACGATTTTTTTTTGGATTTTATTCTTAATTTAGTCCGGACAAGATTTGAATCAATATTATAATGAAAAATAATTAATTCTGGAAATATGTCACTCTACTAGCTGTTATGAAATAAGAGCCTTTATCAGTCTACGATCATGGGTATACCTCCTGCACAAGTCTCAACAGTGGTCGTGGATTTGGAAAAGTCAATGAATTATGAAATGCTACTAAGTATTGGTATTTTTCTCAGAACTGGCGAAATTATGAAAATTTCCGATCTTTCTAAGGAGTCTGTTTTGAAAATACATGACGTGTGATTTTAAAACTTGATGTAGAACCTTCTAATAATGATTGACCACCTATGATAAATATTAAATAATGATTATATTAAGAAGAGTAAATAAATTTACTTTGTATGTTTTTGCTTCCTGCGTCTTTTTTTTTACAAAATCCTTCAATCAATTCAAAGTATCTACAATTCTTAAGAATATTAAGAGTATTATAGAATTGTATAATGAACTAAGTTTATTTTAAAATTTTTGTGGCTTATTCCATTGTATTGTCATATATTTAAAGTGAAATAAATTTCAATAGCCGCTATACAAATCAATAAAATTACGTAAAGAATAAACAAAACAATGTATACACATCCTTTGTATGTTAATTATCAGAACTGTTTTGTCATGATTTACCTGAAAAATGCATAATATATAAAATGTGGGATCGTTCCCAATAGTCGTCTATTGAATATTTGAACCATCACGGGTGGTTGTTGCCATGTACTGTTAACTTCAGAACAAAGTGTATATGGGACAAGTATTTTAACAACACTTTCACTCGCTTTAAGTGCTTCGTCTTATACTTTATTCTGTAAAAATTGCTAGTTGCTCCTTACCTAAAACGCAAAAGTAAATTTTTTTATATGTACATTGTGACAAAAAAACTAAAAGACGTCAAACTTAGGCTAAACCCTCTTGAAGTACTTCTTTTCTGAGTAGAATGTATTATTTATATTTCAGGAATATGTACCACCCAGGATGTCGACATCTTCTTGCGACACATGAATAATGCTCGTTACGTGAGAGATTTGGACTTCGCAAGGTTCCATTTCTATGACAGGACCGGCATCTATAGGAATATTAAGGCAGTCGACGGACATGTCCTCCAGGGCGCATCCAGTATACGATACCGTAGAACCATTCCCATATTTAATGCATACAAAGTGGAGACGAGGGTGATTATTGATAACATATTTGTTTTAGTGGTTACTATTTAAATGAATGCCATTGATACCAATGTATATTAAGAAATTAGTTTTTAATTGATTGATTTCATATCTTCGTAATTATTTCTTGTTATGACGTCAGTATATTTACGTAATATTTTAAGTACATTTTTCACAAGCCTACACCATAATGTCAACCACAGTCAGATTCCAATTTTATATTTAAATGAAACTAGTATTTTTCGGATAAACTACGCGTGTTTTACTTTTGTAAAAAACTACATACTCCCGACGTTTCGGTTACTTTTCAGCAACCGTGATCACGGGCAGACGAGATGTGTCTCGCGACTTCCGCGAGTTTTATTCATTTAAATGAAACAAAAAAATAATAATAATAAAACACGCTTAGTATATCCGAAAAATATTAGTTTCATTTAAATATATTGGAGATATTTTTCTTTATAAAAATATTAAAATCACACACTTCATTTGACTGATGAACTTATTGTTTTATATCAATTTTAATTGCTTATAATTTTGTATAAATTAATGCAAAGTCATTAGTAATTAAATTTAAATACACTACTGTATTAAAATGTTTTTTTTTTTTTGCTATTAAGTTTCTTATAAATAGTCTGATGCGTTTTTGATGATGACTTATCGTCTTATATATCTGCTAGGTGTACTTTCTAGTTGTCTAGTGCAATTGCTATGCTTGCCAGAGAGTTACATGCATATAAATTTTATTTTGCCCCGTATCCAAATTCTTTCGATGTTTTCATCTTAAAAAATAAGGTTTTTTTTATTTGTACACTTAAACGCTATAAACATAAAATTATTTAGGTTCATATAATTTATAAGACCGTTCAAGAATCTGAGTTCTAAAATTAAAATTCTATATTACTTACGTCATACATTATACGATTTGCACATATGAAAGTTTTGTCACTTATTAATATATATTTTTTAGTTGGTGTATTGGGAAGACAAATCTCTGTTCATAGAACAAAAGTTCATAACGTTGCATGACGGTTTCGTCCGTGCCATAGTACTATCCCGTCAGAACCTTATTAACATCGACGCTGATGGTCTTCTCAAGAACATTCCGGGAGTCGAGAAGAAACCCGAATGCCCCGAAGAGATCAAACACTGGCTGCAGGCCATTGAGATATCCAGCGCGAGACTGCGCAAGAAGGATTAATTTCATTCTACTGTATATATTATTTAATGAAAATAAATGTATTTTTTAAAGTGTGCATATTTATCATTTTTTTTAAGCTCAACCAATGTCGTGTAGGATATTGAATTTCGGGACATTATGTCGCTTCGCCGTTTAGTTTCGGGTTACTGTTTACACAACCTGCACATTATTAACTGTATTAGGGTATTAAGTGTATCTTTGGGGTGTCGATTACAGGGAATAAAGCTATAAATATCCTTATATTTCATTTACACACACACACACACACGAGTATTTAATAAAATTAAATGTAAACTTATTTATTCCGTCTTTTGAATTGTTAAGTTTTTGGTTCATATGCAAAACTTTTCAATATTAATGACGTTGGAAACTATGTTATTTATGAATATACATATTTAAGTTACGCCTTGTCAAAAAATTCACCTGCTTCGTTTGTTTTTTCACAATAGACTCTGTTAAAGAAGTTTTTATTATTTATTTTAAGTATAAGACTGAAAAAAAAATACGTTAATATATTTAGTTTTAATTATATAAACATCAGACGTTAACAAAGTGCTAGATGAATATAAGCGGAAGTAAAAAGCATATATCATTTAACTTTTAAGTGTAATTGATAGTAGCGTAATTGTTAATAAAATAAAAAATATAAATGCATCCATACTGCTTGAAAAATTTTCAATACTAAAAGTAATGTTCTCCATTATTGAATTAGTAACTATATATGACATACATTATTATACTAATTTATAATAATATATCGTCTTTCTAATTTATTTTCACATTCCGTTGCGTAAGTAGAAGCTGTAGCGGTATTTCAATCTGTTCTTTTGCTGTCAGATATATTTGAAGTTATACAAACTGGACCACACAAGTGACACTCATCTAAGTCAGCTAAATAAATCTTGATATTATGAGTTATATCACGTAACATTTCCGTTTGTCTAATTTATTTTCTGTGTGAAATCAATGAATAGTATGTTTTTAAAATAAAAATGAAATCAGTGATAAAAAGACTCCGTTTATAAATGCGTAAAGCTGCTAAATTTGTAGTTTACTCCTTGGTAATTACCAAAATTATTGTAAGAATAAATTAATTTTTTAAAATAAAAAAGTTCCTATTTTAAAATGAGTAAATGATCAAAATCAATCATTTCCTCTATACCATGGTGGCGCTTACCACCGCGTGTGTTTTGTCGCGTAACAATAATAAAATATCCATTAGCTTTTCAGTCAGTGGCCAAGGCGGCAAAACATCTTAGAAATACATTATTACTTGTAGTGTAAATAAAACGGCTAATTATGAAATGCGGGATAACAATTTTTTGTTACATACCTTTTTTTGGTAATATGTTCGGCTATTTAAAATAATTGTATACCCAATTCTATTAAATATCACTTGACAGATAGGTGACAGTTTGTAAAACGTTTGACAGTTAAATATTAAACATTGCATTTACATATATATATTACGATTCCATTTCATAGTCTACAATTACAAATCGTTAATTTCTTTTGAAGAGTCCACCTCGTAAACAATGGTAAATAGTTATCATTTGATTATCGTCATTCAGAATACATAATGGAACTAAATTCAGGGTTTATGTTTGCATCATTATCATTCAAGTATCAATTAGGTAAGAAGATGTATTATTTATAATGTTACCAGTCAAAAGGCTTGACTATTGTCATCACAACCATTGTTAAGTCTCCATAATCCTTTAAAATACATTCAGTAAATGTAAAGTCGCCTGATATGTGACACAAGTTTACGTTATTTGAAAAAAAGAATATATATGTATATATACTTTTTGCAGAAATAATGCGATAGAATGATTTCGGTAGAAAATGTTGTTTTTTCAATTGAAATAATTTTACAACTGTTAATAGACAAATATCTTATTTCGTCTAGTTGCATGACTTTGATTTCGGAAGGTCCGCTCAAATTAAAATTCAATAATAGTTTGATTCATTTTTATAATAATGATACTGAAGAACTCTTTAATATGATGCTCGAAGCGTCGCAAATGGGCTGTTCCGATTACATTGTTCAAATGGATGATCCACAGAGTTTTATGATGAATTTCGATAAGGTTATTCACATGGGGAATGTCAGGAGGAGCGATCGAAAGATTGTTATGATACCTTCGACGAAGTTACCATTGAATGACTCCAATTACGAACTGCTCAAAGTATTGTCTATGAAGGAAACGAGTTTTGTGGCAAATATTCTACTTGTTTTACCTCAATTTGGAAGATTTGAAAATCAATGTGAAAAGTACGATTTAGTTACGCACCAATTCGTGGGTAGAGACAACAATGACTTGCCAGTATATCTCGATGTATGGGATTCGTGCACTCTTCAATTTGCATACAACGTTGATCTGTTTCCTCACAATATGCTTAACTTATACGGAAAAGTAGTTACGGTAGCCGCGTTTACTTACAAACCATACGTTATATTAGATATTGACAAAAGTATTGTGCCACAAGGACAAGATGGTATAGATGTGCGAATTGTAGAAGAATTTTGCAGGTATAATTGCAATATCTATATATCCGAGCAATTCCTTATAAATAAATTAACACCTCCTTTTGTATAGATGGATAAATTGTACCATTGAGATAATAAGAGAAGATGAAGAAGAATGGGGTGAAATATACGCAAACCAAACTGGTATAGGTGTTTTAGGATCGGTGTTCGAAGACAGAGCGGATCTTGGAATAAGTACTCAAAATATTTTAAAACGCTTACATAAGAAAGTATGAAAAATTTATGCTCTTTATTTTCCAGCTGCACTATATTCGTGGTATGAAGAATATGTTGAGATGGATTTCTCCGCACCCTATATACGAACTGGTATAACATGTATTGCTCCATCGCCTAGGTTTTATTCCGAATATTTTATCATCGCAGTAAAAAAAAATCTGTACAGTTTGATACCATTCGTTATAATTTTTAGATTATTAGCGAGCTGGACAATGCCTTTATTGCCTTTCAGTCTGTATATGTGGATTGGAATATTTTTTACATTTCTTTATTCATCTCTGGCACTTAGTATCGCTAGAGGCTTTAAATTGGATAAGGTTTTTTTTACGACTTTTGCTATTCTGATAACACAGGTGAGTCATTTACTTTATTTTAATTTAAAATAAAATATGTTGGTGGAGGGCCATAACATCGGCCGCCGAAATACTTACCGTCCATCAGACGAAGTCATGCTGCTAACTGACTTGTTAGTTTCCGGCATAATGTCTGATGACCCGTATTGGGGTCGGTCTGAATAGCTGCTTTGTAATTTGAACCGAGTTCAAAGCGCCAAGAACTTTGTTATGTTGAATTCTTGGTAGTGGAGGGTAACGGGATCCGAAGACGGGTGCTGCATCCCCTTTATATCATCGGTGGAAAAGACGAAGGGAGCGGGTCCATCCTTTCGTTGGAAACCTTCCTCGCATCTGGCTGTTGGGCGTCGTCAAGAAAAAAACTAATAGGCTGTCACTGAGATTGTGCGTTCACCGCCAACGACTTCATTTCCACTTTCTCACAGGTGGAATGACAGTGCAGCACTATCCATTCGAAATAAAAAAATATAATAAAAGTAATTTGAAAATATTTTCGTAGTGTATAGTGTAACTTTTTGTTTTTTAGAAACAAAAGAGTTTGCATTTTTCTCTTATAAAATCTTGCTTATTTAGATATTTATAAACGCAAATTAATTTTAAGCAAAAAAAAACATAATGGTTTAAAACCCACTGTTTTATTTACAAAGTCAATAAAAGGAAAAAGTATGCCAACGAAGCTTTGATGTAAAATCGATTAAACGTATAGCTTTTTCAATTTTGTTTTGTTTTATATGTATGGGCAAGAGCTATATAAATTTGATCAATGTCTAATCACAAATAGCAACATATTTTCATGTGTTATTTTAACAAATTTAAGTAAATAATTGGGAGTTATAATACAATATAATATTTAATATATTTTTATATATTTAAAGTGAGCAAACTTTAAGGGCTTCTAAAATTAGGGACAATAATATATTCTTTTAGTCAGTGTCTTCGACTTTTTTCCAACCATGGCGTATACGCAGCGTGTTAGGATGGATGATGATAACTGGTCTTGTATTAGACAACGCCTATGGAGGAGGTTTAGCATCTACTTTTACAGTCCCCAAATATGAGCCCACGGTAGACACTATCAGAGATATGGTTGACCGAAAACTTGAATGGGGAGCTACACATACCGCTTGGACATTCTCTCTTACTCTCTCCCAAGAGGTAAAAACACTTACGCTTATATAATAAGTTGTGCTTTAATACTAACTTGATGATAAATTGAATTCACAGCCCTTGATTAAACAGTTGATAAGCCAATTTAAGACTTATTCGGCCGAAGAATTGGTAGAGAAGAGTTTTACGAGGAACCTGGCGTTCAGCATTGAAATATTGCCGGCAGGTAAAAATATATTTAATTTATTGATGAAATAGAGACAAATTATCCGTAATTTCAAGAGAAATAACTTTTAAGGTTACTTTGCTATCGGAGAATACATCACGAAAGAGGCGTCTTTGGATTTAACTATTATGCTTGAACAATTCTATTTTGAGCAGTGTGTTATCATGATGAGGAAGAGTTCGGTGTTCACAGATAAGATTAATAAGCTCATTGGGCGACTTCACGAATCCGGGCTCTTGTTAGCTTGGGAGACCCAAGTAATGTTTAAATAAACTATATCTATTAAGATTTATTTAATAAAACTATTTATTTTTTTTTATATTTTTTAGATAGCACTGCAACATTTGGATTATGAAGTTCAGTTAGAAGTGAAACTTTCACGTTCAAAAAGAGACGTAGAGAATATTGAACCGCTTGCGATACGCCACGTTGTGGTAGGATATTATTTTAGTTAGATCATAATAATCGATTTGTATATATGATTTTTTAATAACAAAGATCAAATAAAAGTTAATAGAAGTTAGTTCAACGTTCGACAAAGTATGTTTTTTGTTTTTGATTTTTTTTATTTGTTTTTTAATTTTGTAGCATCAGAGGCTAAAATGTTAGTGTCCTATTATAAAGATTTATTAAAATATATGTATATTTTTTTTATTATTTACATTGTACTAACATAATACATAATTAAAATGATATTTGTTTGAGTTTTGTTATTAAACATCAGGTAAATATTTTTATTTTAAATATTCTTTTGCAGGGAATTTTTATCATATATGGTATTGGTGTAACAATTTCGTTCGTTGTTTTCCTGGCTGAAATTACATGCTGTAAAAAAAAAGTACAATGAAAGAAAACTATACATTTATTTAATTCTCTAACAAACGTAATTACTAAGGCATAGCTATGTTAAGGTTCGAACAACCTTTATTAAAATATAATTAAATAAAGTTGTTGAGTCATTTATAATCATTTCACCGATTTATTTAATCTTAAGAAGCATCATTAATCAATCAGTTTAATTGTATACAAAAGTGTAATAATCTGTTAAACATATGTACTACTTGGAAATTTTTATATTATAACTTACAATTATTATTCTTTTAAAAATATTAATTTACAAATGTCTTACCTAATTTTGTCTCTATAATATGCGCGCTTGCGTAACAATACCTTTATATATGTATATCAAAAAGTATTGTTATAAGCTAGTAAAGAGCCCTTGGATGAGTACTAAAAAAATATAAGTTGCTATACATTTTGAGTATAATAATAGATTCTAATACCTGCAATACTTACATCTTGTTCCTGTTCATCTTTCAGATAAGCTCGATGTCTCTCTATTCAAATACCTAGTATTAACTTATATTTACGAACTCGATCTATATTAATTAATAATTTAGCATTCTTACAATGAGATAATCTTTCATACAACGTCATTTAACATCTGGAGAAAGTTCCCTGTGGAAACGGTTTCATAAATTCTCGTAACTGATAGATTCGTATAGAAATCTGTATAAGAAATTTTTTCAATCTTATAAATATTTTTTTAACTGATAAATTCTAATACCCTGTTAGCTGTTTTGTATCAGAATTTATAAGACTTTTTCCACAGGGTTGTAATGCAAATATTTAAAAAATAAGTGACGTCACATGAGGAAGGGGGGGGGGGTTATAAAAATGTGACAACCTTTGACAAGGATGAGGGAAGGGGTTCAAAAGTCCTAAAATTCGTGTGACGTATGTAATAGATGGCCCCTTATGCCTACCTGGTATAACTTTGTGATCCTTGGATACGGTTTATATTACTTTTTATCGTGAATATCACTTAAAAGCAGCAGTTAAAAAGAGAAGTAAATGTGTAAAGAAAGTAAAGTAAAAGAATAACAGCGATATTGCTGTAACAAACACGTAGTCACCTATAATATTTATTCTGTAATGTCTAATAAAAATATTTTCAATCATATATTTTTTCTTCTAATAAACAATTATTTTTATTAAATTCCTAGTTTAAATATTGCTGAACGAGTTTTGTTTATACTGATAGCAGTAACTCTGAAAATAATATAAACTGGCAACATTATATTGCTTTGTCATGATGTAACCACATCAAAAAATAACTTGCTTGTTTCATTAGGTAATTTTAGAAATTATATAAGTAAGAATGATTTTTAATTATATTTTAAAAATATGCTTTATTTTGTAATGTTGTGGAATTGAGTTTAGTATTTCACTTGTAACATTGCGTTCACAATGCTGCCAACATTCTACCTTTGACCAATCAGATAAATTGTAAAAGGAAGTGCGTAAATTGAATCGAAGGTTGCGGGTATCGCGGGAAAATCGATCGATAACTAGTCTCTAGTTGTTCTGAGCGTAGCGGACGTTGGTGAGATTGTATTGTGAGCGCTTTTATAATATTCAGCGGTTTTATCGGTAGTATGTTAAATTAATTTCCAGAATTTGAATTTATAAAAAGTTTGTTTCGAAATAGTTATGGCGATGTATGCGTTTTTCTACTGTGCTCTTTTTCTTGGGGTATCAACTGAATTTGTTTGGAAACACCATAATAATGAGGAGTTATCTTCGATACTGGAAGAAGTTCACGAAAACTGCCCTAATATTACTAGAGTTTATGCCTTAACAGAACCATCAGTGAGGAATGTACCATTGTATGTTATTGAATTTTCTGACACCCCGGGATTTCACCAACCATGTAAGTAAATTTTAATGAAAATTAAATACATTATGTCAAACATTAGAATTAACTATACTTTTAATGTATATATCCAAATAGATAAACCAGAAGTTAAATATGTCGGAAATATACATGGTAATGAGGTTTTGGGACGTGAATTACTTTTGGGCCTGGCATATTACCTTTGTGAAGAATATAATAAACACGATCGTCGTATAAGAAATTTGATTCACAACACTCGCATACATTTATTGCCTTCCATGAACCCTGATGGCTGGCAGTTATCAACTGACACAGTAAGTTCATTCAATAACTTGAACTATTTATTATTAATACAAGTTTTCTATATCTGCTAAACTGATACACTTACTGTACATATTGTTGAAATTTTTAAAAGTGGTTTTCATGTATGTAGGGTGGTCAGGATTTTTTGTTGGGACGTAACAACAATCATTCAGTGGATTTAAACAGGAACTTCCCAGATCTGGATGCAATAACATTTGAATTTGAAAGACAAGGCATCAGTCACAACAATCATTTACTCAAAGACCTCACACGTCTTGCAGCACCAGTAAGATACATATTATATCAACATTTATTCCCTTACTTATTATATTTATTTTCATTTCTGATTATACAGATTCTTTCTTAATTAGAAAGTGCAGACAAAATTATTTTAACAGGATAAACTAATTTGAAATATATTTGTTACCTGTTGAGCCAAAATTTATGGGAAATTTCTATAATATAATGAACAATCAATACTTTGCTCTGATAGCTGGAGCCGGAAACTCGAGCTGTTATGAGATGGATAATGTCCGTTCCATTTGTACTGAGTGCAGCCATGCATGGTGGAGATTTGGTAGCAAACTATCCTTATGATGAGAGCAGAAGTGGAGCTCCTGTGTCTGAATATTCAGCCAGTCCGGATGATGAGACTTTTAGGTATTAATATAAAAACTCCTTGAATAGTTTATCTCAACTTTTTTTTATTGCCTCATTGGTATTGAACATACATCTTATTCAGCCAATTATAATAGAGTTATAAATAAATGAGAATGTTTTCAGGGAGTTAGCTATGACATATGCCGAAGCTCATGCAGATATGGCATCTGCTAATAGACCAGGCTGTCGTTTTGGGGATGAAACTAATGCATACAACTTTGGAAAGCAAGGAGGTGTTACTAACGGAGCAGCCTGGTATAGTCTGAGAGGAGGTCAGTGTACTAAATTATTAAACAGTAAAAATAGCTTTACATAAATCCTAACATTCCTAAATTGAATATTTTGTTTAATATGTTACTTAATGATATTTTAATACAGATGTTTTTCATAAGAAATTATTTCAAATTCAAATATCTAAATTTATATTCCATTTTCAAATATTTATTTTTTCTTTAATTTTAGATAGTTTTTGATAAATAATACAAAAAAAGCTATGCTTTCAAACTAAACATTCCAGATAAAAAAAATAATTAATTACTTTAAATCTGAGTTTTTTTGATGAATATATTATGTTGTTGTATATTGGTAATAATGAAGTAATTGTAATTATATAACAGGAAACAGTGGCTATAATTGTAGTTCTCTTTGACATTTTACTTGTTAGCCGTGAGATTTAAACAGGTTTTATGATGCTAATTATGTACTATTGTTAAAATATTTTTCGAATATTCACATAAACAATTTTAATGCTCGTATTATTCGTAAAGAAAATGTATACTGTTCTAAATGTCATACATAATGTATAAGTTTTTAGAAGGGAATTCTTTAAACAAAATTGTTTTTTTCAGGAATGCAGGATTTTAATTATCTAGCGACGAATGCTTTCGAAGTGACTCTAGAGCTGGGATGCCAGAAGTATCCTTACGAGAAAGACCTGGAAAAGGAGTGGTTTCGTAACAAGGACGCGTTGTTAGCTTATATATGGAAAGCCCATACTGGCATCAAGGGTATTGTGAAAGATGACTCCGGCTTCATACAAAACGCTGTGATATCCGTCGTCAACATAACTGGATCTGTACCACGGCCGATAAGACACGACATTACCAGCGGTGAGCATTACATTACTTATTACCCGCCACGCCAATACAAATGGCTTGGTGGGTTAATTTAATAATATTTTTTGTGCCATAATAATCTATCGTTATGCTCGGTATTTATAACCAAAAGAAATAATAAAGAATTATTATATGTATATATTCTGTTAATATTGACATAGTGATATGTTATCGATTTTTTTTTAATGTATTGAGCAATTGGTTTTTTCTTTGTTAAAAATTAGTCTCTTATCTCACAAGTCCGGTAATTTCAAGGAAACGTCTCGTTAACCGTTTATTGGACTATTACGTTTAATTAAACCTACTCTTACAAATAGTACAACTGGTCGTGCATATTTAGTGCTCTAATAACTCAGTATGACTATCGAAATTAATTTCATATTAATTAATAATAATAATAATTAGTAGTTATATAAAAACTTTTTTGTATAATTCTATTTTTAAAAATTAAGTTTTTTTTTTCATATAAATAAAAACAAGTCTATAGTCCTTACAGTTCTGATACATTTCATTGTTCATGTCAATTATATGATTACTCTTAACAATAAAACATCCGCCTGTTTGTCATTGAACTTATTACATTATGAATACGTTAGATCATTTGTATAAAGACTTATATTACTAAAAATATATTTAGTTATTTTCCTTGCTTTGAAATATATTTTATATATGTATATACATATGTAGATTAGAGATTAATTGGACGCACCTACCACTTGTTTGTATGTAACTGAACACGTGAAGTATCCAGTTTTTTATTCGTATATATATTACATATAAGGCTTTTGGGTAATGTTTATATAAATATTGCGTAACCGTTGTTTAAGTTTGTCGTAATGTCGTACTTACTTATAATGCTGAATGCGGTACGAACCTTGAGACGTTTCCAAATGGTAAATGGCAATAGATCTTCATTGAGAATAATGCCAGTTACATGTAAAAGATAATATTTTTAAGTTAATTTGCGACGTCTTTTTAATTCATATATTCACGAAGCGGATACAGTTTTCATTAAATTATGGTTGTAATGTCCAAATAAATAGCTCGTGTATGCGGAACTTTTACTCGCAAGTTAACCTTATATTAACATTCTCGTAACTAAATGTCATATAATTTATCTTAACGAAAATATGTCTCTTTATATATATAGCCCATAATCCCTATGTTTTTGCTCACAATACCCATAACGGGAACGTAACAATGGTTTGTTGAAGTAAAAGCCATAGTAGGACTGGTCATTAGAAATGAATAATCAGAGATAACAAATATAGCCATTGTTACGAACGTTTGAAACAAAACACGTGACCTCATAAGGGATCACTCACAAACTTCGCTTACGTGATGAAAAAACCCTTATTAAAACAGTTATCTGAAATCTATATGCACTTTGATATGAATGATTGTATAGAAAACATATATATATATATATATATTTCTTATGTTTTTGTATATTTGTTTATTTATATACCAAAAAAACAGTAGTAATTAATAATAGTAATTTATTATAAAAGAAATGTGATTCACAAAAGATGACTTACCCCTTAGTAGAGATCTCTACCAGACATGCTTTTAATGTAAAAATAAGAGCAGATATAATAGATGTGATTATTTGCTGAAGATTGCTACAGTTATTTAATGTCTGTACTAAAGTTATTTTAATACAAAGTAAAAGGTATTACCATCGCGCTTATAAATAATTTCGATATACATATTTTTAAAAATAACTTAGAACTGAAAGTGACAATCGGTTAGCTTTAAGATGTATCTATAATTAAAAGTCACTTGTATTCTATAAGTAGAAGAGTTATTTGTATAAGAGTATTGTCGATGATTGATTGATTGACGGATGATTGATTGATTGACTTTTTAAGTTTTTTCTATATTTTCTTGTAAACACATGTTTCACATCAAATATATATTTTTTTCTTTTTTAAAGAAACCTTTCGGAAATGTGTTTTGAATGTCCAAGGGTATATTTTAACTGGCCAAGCTAGATATATCGGAATAGAAAGAGCAAGAATAATAATATGATTCAACGTTACCAGCATAAAATGAACTGTTAATATCTATGTGCTCTTCTAATATTTCCAATAAATCTAAGCTCTATGAAATTGGCAACTAATATACGGTCCAAAAGATTCGTCATAACTTATTTGCTTTGTTTAAATCGTAAACTGGATTTACGTTACTAAGGTCGCTATTGGTTTGTGGACTCCTTACCACAAACCTGCATCGTAACGATAATGACGGAGCGTTAATAGTATTTAATATACATATAAACGAATATTGATACAAAATGCGATGATTTGTGAATAAAAAACTTTGACAGTGCCGTTTTTTGACGATACAAACTTGGTGTAAGATTATTATTCTTGAGGTTCTGCTCTATAGACTAAGACAGATTGAGACCAAGACTAATAATATTAATAAAATATATATGAATAGAACTAAGATCTTCTGATATACTACACGGTTATTATAAATTGTAAACATCGTTTATAAATAACAAGACAACTTGTCAGACGTTTTCATCTGATCAGCCCATGGTCATGGTTGCCATATGCAAAGCAACCGAAACGTCGGGTATGCAGGTTAAAATAATAAAAACCGCGTAGTACATCCGAATATAGGTATAAGTATTTAAATTAATATACGTAAGTCTTATATATACTTAAATTAATGTAGGTATATACGGTGATTACTACCGACTCCTGACCCCTGGTCACTACGAGGTGACCGCGAGTCACCCCGGGTACTTCCCCGTGTCACGCGTCGTCACCGTCCCCACACACCAGACGTCGGCCAGGATACTCAACTTCAAGCTGGAGGTGAGAAATGTCAGTGATTCCCAAACTGATGCAGGAGAACTAAATAGTTTGTCATGAGCCATATACCTCCTTCATAGTGAAAAACTAAAATGTTCGTTTAACTTAATGTGGGCAGATATGTTGAGAAGCTTAGCTTTCAGGTTCACTTTTTCGGTTCATTATAATCTAGAAATGTTTTGAAAGTGTAATAAGTATAAAGTTTGGGAAACTCTGATTGAATAAGTCGAGCCTTATGAATGTAGTTTGAAATTTTATAAGGACGATGTAAATAGGTTGAGATCTTTGACTTCTAGTTAAGTCATATTCTACTTATAAGTTATAACGCTTAGTAAAAGTAACTCTTAAGAATAAGTTTTTTTATTCCATTATTCTTTACTTTGATTATATTTAATTTAACCTTTGAAATTTCAATTTCGAATATAAAAATATCCCTACCATTAGATCGCAACCTCAATTTTTTTATTATTTGATCTAAATTGATACTCTCAGGCGAATACTCGAAACTAGTTAGTTAGCTGTTAGACGATACATAGGTATTACTGAGATAAGATTACTGTATGAAACAAAAATATTAACACTTTATTTTCCATCCAATAAAACATAATCATAATAAATTAATGTAAACAGCTGTGAATAATCCATTTTGATACTCGTTCAATATCAAAACGTAAATCTCGTGTCAATCTCGGGTGGGCGTGACGTCATCGATGACGTCATCGATCGCGACAATGACGTCACAGCGATGTTTGCAGACACTTGATGGGTATTGATCATGGTATCAGCTTTATAGGACAATGATAAATCGTACAAGTTTTGCTAATAAAAGGCTACAATATATAATTAATTTATTATATTTTCTATATACTATTATCTTTTATCTAAGAGATATATTATTAATTTATATATAGTTCCAATATTAGACTAATTATGACAAATGTAGGGAGTATATAATGAAAAATATATTCATCTTGTACATGCATATGTAGTTACATTGTAAAAAAAAAACTTACAATGAATAGCAAATCAAATCTCCATTTTTTGACGTCGGTTAGAAATCGCTTGTGAACAGTGTAGTAGGCGTCAGTGACGTCCACATCTGTTTTGGGTTAAGGATAATTACTTCGTCGTTAGTGTAGGCGTATTTGGTTCGACGGTCGCCTCCGTTTAAATTATCATCTAAAAAATATCAGAGTCATAATAATGAATAATTAAATAGACGTTATTTGAATATTAAAGTCCTATTATAGGAATATGCATCATAGAGAATTATAACCACGAGGTTATAATTATAACTTAATACTGACAGTTTGGAGTTTTTTCTTGCTATGTAGCGAAGCAAACAGTGTGAGCGTCATTAAATTAGCTGAAATACGTACATATTTGTTGAGAACAAATACGTATTTCAGCGAAAATATAGAAATATTTTATCTATAATATTCATTATTATTTTTGTTTCATTTGATATACATATAATAGGGCAGTATTTTAAATTTAGTGGATAAGATTGTTTGCATTTGCAAAGTTACACTTCTTCCGCGCGGAGGGACTCCACGCACAATTTTTTTATTTAATATAATTCTATAATACTATAGAATAAACGTATTTATTTCATAACTACTTTCGTCTGTGGCTAGCTCGTTGCGAACCCCTGTGATGATACTGGGTAATTCCCTCGTAATCGAATCTCGACTCTCGTGCAAGTACAATGTACGTCTGACTCATCAACTATATTATATAAACATAAATGGGGAAAATTATTTCAATAACAATTCTTCTTGTAATTTCCTTAAACGATAAGAGTGAACTGAACTTACGTAATAGTGACCATGTGTTGTGTAATGTTTGTATGTATGTTACACTCGAATCTTCTAAACTGTTTCAGCCTACAACGAGCTGGTTCGATGATTATACTTTCGGCGTATACCCTCACGGTCTGAGAGACGGCCAGCCGAGGATTTACAAGCGATCGCTCTACCACAAAGTCGCCAACGCCATGCTGGATAAGACGCACTGAATATGGAACGAGAACACACAAACAGACACACACACACACACATAACATTTGTAATTTATTTTATATTATGTAACAATAACTCTATCATCTTTAGATTGAAACCAATATACAGAGTATAAATAAATAATTAGTTAAAAATATTCCAAATTCAAAATGCGTGTTATCGAAATAGGTTTTTCAAATACGCGTTCTATTTGTAATTAAATACCAAATGCGTTATAGAAAAAGTATCTCGACTGTATAATAATAGGTGTTTTGTGTTTAAAGTCATTCACATCCTTGGTAATAAATAGATCTGTGTATGCTTAACACGAGTTTGCATCGCTACATACGAAGCGTTTCGCGTTTCTGATTCAAAAATAATTATAACTTTAACACGTTTGTAGTGCGTCGAGTCAAACTTGTGGTAGCGTATTTATGTGCCATATCAGTGTAATAAGTTTCTGTGAGATCTATATTTAGATCGTCCATTAAGTGTATGTTTGTTTGTGACATCCATACGCTAGAACTGTAGATCAATTTTATATGAAGTTACCAGTTTTATAATTAAATTATTTGTAAATAAATGATTTCGATCTTATTCATATTAAAGGTAATTATCTTGAGTTAGTTGTTTTTAAGGCAATAAATAATGTTTTTGGTGCTCTATGATTTGATTGAATAACTATGTATCTGTGTTTTGAGATATTTTGCAAAAAGTTATGAAAATGTCAATACTTTCCTTGCATGCCTATTGATTTATTTTTACTTTTCTATCAAAATAATTCCACTGAATGGATTTTTTTTTTAGTCGTGAGTTTTTTTATTAAGGCCAAGTCAGGCTAAAAGTCATAAGGGGAAGTTCTACATCTTAAAAGCCCATGAATAATAAAAATGTTTTCTCAAATAAAACAATTATATAATATATAATTATAGTTCATATTAGTCACTCTGTGTATGACACTTCTAATAAATAATGCGCAATTCTATCAGTATTTCATTTAAATTATTAAATTATCTGTGTGATGATAATATCTTTATTTATATCTTTTACTACCTGTTTTTGGAATTAATTTATTTTTTCTCTTTATTTTCTAGTACATTAGTAGTCGTTTCATTGTATAATAATAGGATCATCATGATGAGCACTAACACATGCTTTCTTAGAGACGGCTACAGAATACAGATGTACCCTTCTGGACAGTACGCTAGATGGCGTTAATCTACACACAATGTTATCTATATACAAAATACTCCAAATCGATCTTCACTTTTAGACCCAACAATTGTTTTTCGCGTTAAAAACGTTAAACTACGAATCGCGTTAAAAACTTTAATGGTATAGTTCCCTAGAGGGATATCTGTTATCTTTTTTTTTCAGGGCAAAATCAGGAGAAACGTAATATCTTCATACAAAGGTTGTCAGCATGAAATCTCTGCTTAAAGATGAGGCCTTCTCTCTTAATTCTAATTAGGTACTTGCATACTTACACGGTGTGCAATAAAGCTTTTTATTATTACTTTGACATAAATACTTTAATGGGTGAAGATCTATGAATGAAAAAACTATGAACGCTCCGTGTGTAGTGTGACTGTTGTATATATTTTTTTAATAACAGAAAACATACAACATATGTACATACAAGATGAAAGTCAAATGATTCGCTACTTTCGCGAAATGGTTAGAGAAATCCTTTTCTTTGGATTTAGACAATACAGGGTTTAGATAATGCAAGACGAAACTTATCCTGTCAAAAATGACGTTAAGTGTCAAAATTCAATGATTCTGTCGTCCAACAAATAAAAACGTTGACATTAGTAAAATTTCACGATTCCAGTGCGAATGAAACCGTAGCTTATAAAAAAATGCACTTGATATTTGTTATATTTTATTCATTTTACATTCATATCACTCATTTCTTTAACATAGCTACACTCCTAAATAAGTTTGTTACATTTCACAGAATAAGTATTTTAGGCCAAAAGTATTTTTCCATAGATAAAATATCAATATAAACTTATTTTATACAGAAGATAATAAAGAGAATAAAAACATATTATATGTAGCACCCAGAGGTATAATGTATAAGAAAGATAGAAAAAAATATTGAAACGTAAGCTAAATCAAGATAAAAAAATCTTCAAAATTATATAAATATACATAAGAACAAAGGCACCGTATTTTATACTAAGAAGAAAAAAAATTATAGCAGATTCTAACCATTGTCAATTTATGTATATTGTTAAACTCTTAAACTAATTCAATGATCTAAATCAAAATAAAGTACTTAATATTAAAAAAAGTGGTTAACAATTAGCGAGAAGTTAATACTGTTGTTTAAAAATTAACTATTTCACAGTATTGATGTGGTTATGTTTAAATGCACTGATTGTGCTCTTAGTTAATACTTAACTAAATTACAAGCTAAATAGTTATATACATATCTTAAAACTAACGGATGGATTCGTTGCATAATTCAGGTAAAAATGTAAATACGTTTACAATATTTCATAGTCATATGAAAATGGCACGAGTGTATTTAAAATATGTTTAAAAATATTATTATATAATTGAATATCATGACAAAGTAATCTTCAGTTAACGTTAAATATTCGAGTTCGTACACTTGTAAAAATATAAAAATATTTCAGTAGTGCTGTTAAAAAACTTTCGTTCATAAATGACTAAATATCACTTCCAAATTCTAGTTCTTCGTGTAAGCGCCATAATTAGAACTAGAAACAATTAGCGTATTAGTTATTTTTTCGTACCAATCTAAGTATATTTTGAAAGTCAGATATTTATAATGATTCCAATAATGTACCTTATTAGTGCGTATTAGTGTCTATTTCGGTGCATACCGGAGTGTCGACTCCCCGGCCTCGACTGAACTATGGCGTAGTGGTCGCTGTTGTCTGATACTGACCTATAGAAAAAACAAGTTACAAAATACATATTATAATTTCAAATAAAATAAATAAAAAGAATATGATGTGATTCGGTGCATAATGTTAACAAAATTAAATATTAGAAACAAATGATAACACAAATATAATCGACCATAAAGTTGACAGACAAGTTATGAGGAATGAATCGAAACCGGAACCCAAACTTAACTTGTCAGTTCTCCAAAACACGGAATCATGTTTGTTTTAATCTTGAAGTTTACCTAAATATCTTCATTACTTTAGTGTTGGCAGATGAAAAATCCTTTTAAAGTAATTTTCTGAAGAGCGTTCATAATTGAGGTTTGGCAAGCTTGTCGAAATCCATTTCGTCTTTAATTTAAAGTCATTTACCTCGCGGAGTGTATAGTGGATGAGGGGTACCGGCTTCCGTATTGGCTCCCGTGCCAGCTGCGATAAGGGTCATAGTCCTCGACCACTGAAGGATCCTTTTCTATAACCTGTCACCAATTACTAATGTTTAACCTATACCTCACATTTATTTGCCTCGGTTATGTATACAGACATAAAATACCCTTCAAATTAAAGACACTCGTATGAGGTTTTAGTTAATGACAAAAATTTGTTACAATTAATCAATATTATTCACTAATGATATCGAATAATACACGTGTAATAAATTGTATTAATTAGTATTGTGCGACACATATATAAGTGACTGAGTTATTAATAGTGACACATATATTCTGTCCAGTACACAGTGCCGTTAAAATAATACAATGTCCTATTTCTAATTGAAGAATGGTTTGTAATCTATGGTATACCAAATTTACACCATAGTCGAAAAAATAACATATCAAATAAAATTATTCGAAATATAAGTTCGTTGAAATAAAAAAAAATATGCATGATCAAAAACCAAAACAGTATGACTGAACAAAAAGAAACGTGAAAGTAAAGTTTGGCAAAATGTTCTTTAGGGTATCACTCACATCAGTTCTAGCGCAGGAACATGTCATGGCAGTGCAAAGGAAGCAGTTAATGAGTAACATCACGAGGAACATGACCCCCAACGCGATCGCCAGATACAACAGCCAGAGAGGACGTACGCCGCTCTCAGTACACGCCATAGCTGCCACTGTAATGTTATCAATATTTATAAAATAGTATGAAACTATCGATTTTTCTTTCATGCAAAATCTATTGTACTGAAGTAATGAAAATTATAATATATTACCCTAATCATATAATATCCTTATGAAAGTATCTTTAATGGTCTTACCGGCACTGTCGTTTGGATCTAATACAAATATTCCTGTTGAGGCGGTGACGGCACCTTCCTCGTCTGCTGGCTCGGTGCGGCCTTCTGTCGTGCAGTCGGATGGTGTGCAACTGCCTTATTATAAAATGAAAATAGTTACGATAAAAACCCTTAAAATTAGGGACTATAATGCATGTACGATAATTCTCTGGGCCGAATATTTCCAAATATACACACACGTGTATTAAGAATATTAATATTTATTAATTTGTCTGACTGATAAAAGAATACAATTAGATAATCTACGTATCTTGAAAGAAACTCTGAGATATGTAAATCGTTAAACCGCTTTGGGGCAATGTACCTAGATTTAAAATAGTATGACTTTTGACAATGTTTTGGTTTTACAATCAGTTTGTTACATTACGCATTTTATATGTAATATAAGTATTGTCACCGCATTTTTTTTTATAGAAATTTAGATTTTAAAAATTGTCATATCCCATACAATTAGAATTCACTTTTTTATTATTAAAATAACAAAATGCGGCAATTAATTTGAATATCGCTTTTAATAAAATGTTTATTTATTTAGGTAACTTATTCCTTTTGAAGATTTCTTTCTTATAAATTACCCAACGAGTTTCCGTTCAACTTTATGAAATCCCTAAAAAGGTTCTTTGACGATTAGAATTCGATCCTCGACAAAAAGTAGAAATGCTTACGGGAAATTTTTCTTACTTATAAATCAATGTGAGATCCCTTTTACTTTAGCTTACAACTTTATTGCCTTTAATAAATCGATACATATTTTTCCTTTTGGCTATGAGATTGTCTATGTAAGTATAGTCAACTTATTAACGATATATATGTATATAATAAATAAGATAAATCAAATTTTCTCTTTAAAAGTAACCGAAACGTCGGGAGTATGTACCTAGTTTTTTACAAAAATAAATCACGCGTAGTTTATCCGAAAAATATTAGTTTCCTTTAAATAAATAAAACGCTCGCAAATCTTAGATCTCATAATGTATAGATTTCCTAGGAAATGTGTAATGTGTAAGTATAGTATAATTTATTTTACACTTTTACGTGCGATTTTAGGAATTACATACATTTCCTATCAATTGTATACAATGACGGATTACATACATTTCCGTTAAAATATATAATAAAAAAGAAAAATCTAACTTTCTTTTGGTATAGAATAAAAGCATCTATAAAAACTTTTCATTATTCAAAATATAACGATACCTTTACAAATGCCGATCTCGCATTGAAAATTAACTTGTGAGGAATCCGGAAATCTAAACATGGAAGCTATCGCGAGCTCAGCAGCACCGTTTTCCATTTTCACAGCCAGCGACTGCTCTTTAACGGGACATCTGCAAAAATAAGATGCTCGTTATATTTTACTTAATATTAGTGATATCTGACAGTTTTGCTTATCCATAATGTCTATTAAATGTACAGAAAACATTTACGAATTGTTATTAAGAGCACTACATATGTACATTTATTATAAATCATATAAGTATGTTTTAAATCATACCCTCTTTTATCCAGGAGGTCCACTGTGTTGTTTCGCATATTGAATGCAAAGCAATTCCTGAGACGGATGCCGTGAGCTCCTGAAATGGAAATATGTTCATTTTGAATTTATTAATGATAGGTTATTTCATTCTGTATTAGATTAATTCTTTCTATACACTTTTTTACTTAAATATCGGTAACTCTCAGAGTAATTACACATTTAATTCCTTTTTTAAATTTAATTACTGTATAAGTACCATCGGATCTGCTTATTTCCGCGCGCAGTGTGTAAGGTAAGCCGAAGGCAGCATTCAAAACTTTACGTCCATCTGAGTTCAGCATCCGCAAAGACACAAGCGACGTCTCGTTCTGGAATATTTATAACACTCATATTAATTCCTATCAAACATATCCCCACATCTCTTGCAAAGAATGTGAAATCGTACATAACAAAGGATAAATATTAGGTAATGAAATGCAAAACAACTTCCTTATAGCATCTGGAATTATTAAACATTGCTAATGATATGGATCAGTGGTGTGTATAGTGTACGGACCTTGCGTTTCTGAAGCCGGCCTTCCCACACGTGATCACGTAAAACTTGTCGTCAGCCAACTCCAACGTCCTGTGGACTCGGACGGCCAAAGGCAGCGAGCGTTCATCAGTTCGCTGACGACGAAAAATACATCTTAAAATGTTTTCTCACAAATATTTAATCAAATTAGAGATTTATAATGTAAGGAATAGTTTTGGAAACAATAACTATTTTTTATCATTAGTTTTTAATTTGAAAAAGAAATTGGTCATATAATGTATAGAATAAATTGGGACGCGTTGGGAGTTTAGGGAAATGTGTGTTGTTGTTTTACAAACTACACTTTCATGTGCGCTGTTGTTAAAATCCTCGAAAATTTAGCGTACTTAGTTTGACGCTGCAAACTTTGATATTATAAAAAAATATATAAAATTTGAACAAATGGTACACTATAATTTATATTTTCAAGTTTTCTTTACAGCAAATTTATGCTCCGTCTAGTTTTTAAGTTTATGTTTGTTTCGTGGAAGCTTATCATCATAAATCTAGATCAAACAAGTTCATTGTTATTTGTGAAATAAACTTTACGATACGGATAATCCTTTTTAAGCTTGGAACTTTGTGACCAGAAATTTCAAATAGAAGAAATTCTAGTGAGCTGTTTCAATGTCACAACTAGCTTTTGCTCGAGGTTCCCACCTTCATTATCAGAATTTTTTTTTTTTTTACAAATTTTTTTCCAGATCAGTTTTTCGATTCAGATGTGAAATAATATAGTCACAGAATCAAGGATTACTTTAATTTTTGTACAATACCGGTGAATGCAAATTGCCGCCATGTGGGTATTTGCTTATGGCAATAATCTGTTAAACTCGACAGTAACCTAGTTTTTCTTTATATTATTGGGTTTATGGTTGTATGTTATATAACTACCTGCTATAGGAAAGCCTGACAACACGAATATTAATCACAGCTGTTCATTATGCAATAACACGCTCGATTCTACGTATAGACGTCATTTATTTCATTAAAATTTTAAATGTATTGGTTAAACCGAGAATTTAAAATGAAATATATGCCGTTTTAGACGCTATTACATTTTTATAAATCCCTTATCTGGATGAGTTCTTTTTTTCTACGTTTTCTCATCTAGATATTTACAAAGAAACGGACGCCCAAAAAAGATACTCTTCCAAGAAATTCTACAAATAAAATAATAAAATCAAGTTTTCAGATTCATATCTTCGCTTGATACTTGAAAATGTTTATTACAAATGACTTTGAAATATACTGGTTAAGAACACGCTATGACAACGAAAACATGAAAATATATGAATAATATATTGTCTCACATTATTCCAGAACACTCCACAGTAATCTGGGGATCCCTGGGCAGCTGTTAGGTTGATGTCGAAAGTTAGACTTTCAGATCCATTTCCTGTGGCCATGCATGCCAGAGTCCTGAAAATATAAATACATATTGCAAGATTAAAACTACGTTATTTCCAAAACAAAACTAATAACAGTATAAAAGAATTCAGTTCGATGTTTTTAAACTAACATTAATGTCGTGTAATTAATTATGTTAATTAGATGATAAAGTTTCTTACATACCTGTACATTAAGTGTATTACAATTATTACAAAATTACACGATCGAGCAATAAAAACTATTGCTTTATCTTATAGTTGAAAATATATGTCTGAATTCTACACTATCGACATACTTTATAGTTATTTAATTGAAGTGTTATACCTATGTGTGTAATAATCACCTGAACTCTCTCGCATGTGCAACTCCATTGAACGGTTGACTGAAGTTAATCCTGATCGACATAGCACCATTCTTGCAGGTTGCACTGACAACGGGTGTAAAATCGCCACTGCTCTCTGTATTCTATATACAAAAATAATATATGTAAATATATGAAATTTTTATCTATATAAAAGTTGTTGATGCGTGAGTTATTGTTTTTTATTTTTTTTTTCATTCAAATTATGTGTGTTAAGGTAGAGGAAACTAAGAATAGCGGAGATATCTTCAGGCAGATAGGAGCTAGTATAGTGGGGTCGCGGCCCGGAGGCGACTGGCGCTCACGATTCCATCTACGTACCTCAGTCTGATAGTTTCCTAGTATAAGGCTTTGTTCGCAACAGGATTTACGAACAAAGTTTATAAATAATGTATATTACAAAAATAAACTTTAAAACGAAATATAAATTTTATTCTTCATGATAAATAGGTAAATATACCTTTTTTATTAAAAAAAGGTAATATTTTTACAATTCATAGAATGTACTGTACCTTAAGATATGTACAAATACCTAAGGTAAAAAATATTGACGAAAAGGAAGGAAGAAATTTATTGTTTAATATAAAACTATCACTTCATATACATAGCTAGTGGAGACACAGCCTGACTCACAGGAATTATTGCACAATTACGGCCACATGGAAAAGCTAACGTCACGGTAAACTATACTGGGAAAACGGATTATCTTTTGTATGGCGTTTCCTTTTTGAGTGTGGATCCGGCAAATTACCTTAATGATTGGTAT